>NC_140277.1:11011155-11064462 GCF_964030765.1 Micromesistius poutassou
CTCTCCTCCCTTCTGTCACCCCCTCCTCTCCTCTCTTCTCCTCTCTTCCATCCTCCCCTCCTTTCCTCTGCCCTCCTCTCTTCATGTCCTTTTCCACTGTCTCTCTGACCATAGGTCATGTCTCGGTGAGTCTGTGAAAGAATCCGGGCCAGACATATGTCTACAGATTTGTGGTTGAACACAGATCTCTGTAATTTTGTTTGTGTGTGTGTGTGTGTGTGTGTGTTTGTGTGTTTGTGTGTGTTTTTGTGCATGTGTGCTTCTGTGTGTGTGTGTGTGTGTGTGTGTGTGTGTGTGTGTGTGTGTGTGTGTGTGTGTGAGTTCAGCCAGCCCCCAGGCGCTATTCTGACCCTCTTTCCTCTCTCCGTCCAGCCTGTGTCTTACCAGCCTCTATTTCCACCGCAACCCTTCCAGACAACACAGCTCCACACACTCTACTACAGCTGTACTGCACAGCAAACAAACAAACATACTACACAACGCTAGACTTTTATACAGCACACTAAACACAGATATACATAAACACGCACGCACACACACACACACACACACACACACACACACACACACACACACACAGGTGAACAAACAAACATACACACATACAAAGTCATACATGCACACATGTAGGCACAACCAAACACACACACATAGTCCCTTGTATATTTTTAGCCATCAACTAATTTCATGCTCATTAAACACCTAAAACTGCCACCTTATGGGAAGTGATCAAAGGGAAAAACAAGTTCTTGAAATATCCTCTAGACTACTGTACTCCTTTTAAGTCCAACACTATATCTATGTTTATATAGTTTGTGTTTAATCCTTGAAGTAAACAAAGAAAAACTAGGGTAAAAAACACATGAGATACTATACTTTAATATATAATATAAAATTATATATTAAATATTACATATTTAATCATTCAGGGTAACAAGGTACAGTGCTCATGCCTTTGTGTTGTTTCTGCGTCTTTGATCAAATTCCCACTGTGCTAATACTGTCACTTTTTTAATATTTCATGTCCTCAGGAAGAGCACACGAGGAACTGGGTTAAACCCACCAGGCTGGTGGTGGGTCTCTACGCCCGGCTCCCCTTCTTTGAACTGATCTGTTTTCACCGAGCTCTCATTGTGTCAATCTTTGTGATTGCTCCCGTTTATTGCGAGCGGTGGACGGAGACGGCTGTTATCATTAGAGGGCCTCCCAAGGCATTTTTTTATCTGGTCCAAACCAAAGTCCCCGTCCTCATTTAGTTCACCTAATACAACGCTCATCTCTCCTCCTCCTCTGGTCCACCAGAGAGCTGGTTGAAATAACAAGTCATTATACTCGCTTGGTTGCGACTCATTTTTACCCCGGCGCAGGCTGTTGCAGCCCGGGCTAATCGCAGTCAGCCGTCAGCGCACAGGTGTGCTCCGTTTCATTGCGTCGTGAACGTCGAGGTAAACAGTTTACCTGGGCCCATCATCATCATCGTCGTCGCCTTCGTCGCTGCCGCCGCCGCCGCCTGCTTCCTTCAGGAGGAATAGACAGGGCCGCGCGACAGCGCCACATCTGGCTACGCTGATGACTCCAGATGTGCACGGCGAGTGATTAGAGCCGTTTCTGACTCGTCATCGTGAGTGCACTTGCAGACAATCTGAGAAAGATAGATGAATGGATGGATGAATGGCTGGATGGATGGAATAAAGTGATGGATGCATATGAATGGAAGGCCTAAATGGATTGATCCATAAAACAACTATCAAGAAACAAGTTTGAACAAAGCTGAGATTTTTTTAAAATAAATACAGCCCCTTGCCCACTTAATTATCTCTCACACACACATACACACACCAGTGCACTCCAACAAATGAACAAGTAATATTTAATGAGATTAACGGAGCCCCCCTGTTTGAAAGGACCCCCAGCGCTGGTGTAATCTTTTTCCTCTCTCTCTCTTTCCTCTCATTGTTTTCTCTTCAGCAGAAAATGGTTGCCGGCTTCGCTGACAAACACACACCCGGCTGCTCGTGAGGCAGGCGAGTGGGCTGACAGGACAGATAATTAGCTGTTTCTGCATCAGCAAGTCGTGTGCTTCCAACCATCCGAGCATCACTAGCAGGCCGTGAACCTCCCGTGGCGTGGAGGAGGAGGACTGGTCCTGATGCTGAGGACTCAAAAGACTGATTGGTTCAGTTTGCTTTGGGGGGGGGGGGGGGGGCTGTGGCTCTAAAGTTACACCAAAGTAAACAAAGGAAAACATTTAGGTAGTTCAGCAGTCAAGTAAGAAGACAGACGGACGGAATAAACAGGCAGACAGACGCACAGACAGCCAGCACAGAACGGGGCTCTCCTCATCAGTGTGGGTTCTTGCCTCTCATTACAAGCACCAACGATGTTAGGAACATTGCGGGCCCCTGCCTCGGGGCCCTTGGTGTTTTGGGGGGGGAGGGGGCGGCGGCAACACACCAGCTGGACCCTAATTCCCCGTGCCTCGCTAAGCTCACTGTTCACGGCTCACGGGACGGGAAACGACATCAACAAGTAAAATAAGCCGTAATCATTCGCCTTGCGTTTTGGTGCCATGCCGCTGTCGCACAGTTTGGAGCGGCACTGCTCCTGGGAAATCCTAGATTATGGTGGTGGTCCCGGATGTGGGGGGGGGGGGGGGGGGGGGGGAGGCTGGAGGGTGAGATCATGTGGGGAGAGGAAGGAGAAGGGAAGCGGGGGGCAGGGGGGGTATTGTCATCGATCGCCTCCCCCCCCCCACTGTGCATCCTGCGAGTGAGTGAGCGAGGAGACATTAAAGTGATCCATGGCCTCCTTCACCGCGTATACCACCAGACTCACGTTGAGATATTCAGACGGCTACGTTCCTAGCCGCTGTGCCTTAGCATGTCTGTGTGTGTGTGTGTGTGTGTGTGTGTGTGTGTGTGTGTGTGTGTGTGTGTGTGTGTGCGTTGGTGCTGGGAGGAGGAGGGGCAGAGGTGGGGTGGAGGGGGGGGCGTTGGGGGCGTTGGGAGCGCCATTGCCTCTGCAGCATATAAATAACAGTCGGCAACGGGTGAGGAAACAAGTGTAACACACACCATCTGGTCCTGCACCGAAGTCTGCCTCATTTACAGAGACCCGAGGGGGGGGGATGGGCTTTCGAGGGGGGGGTTGAATATGATCAAAATGCCATCTCTTGCTCACTTCGCTAAGAATGTAGATGATCTGCCTTAACGAAAGCCTGTGTGTGTGTGTGTGTGTGTGTGTGTGTGTGTGTGTGTGTGTGTGTGTGTGTGTGTGTGTGTGTGTGTGTGTGTGTGTGTGTGTGTGTGTGTGTGTGTGTGTGTGTGTCTTTAATTGAAATGTTCACAAAATAAGAACGCTCCTTGCTTGGAGACGGCAAGAATAAGCTTGACAATGACAATGGAACAATGGAGGTAGAAGTAGTGGTTATTTCCATAGGGTACCGCGTGTGTCTCTCTCCTTCTCCCGTCTCCCGTCTCCTTTCCCTGGCATGCTTTCTGTCGTTTCCTGGCCACAAATCAAATGACTCACAAACAGGTTGTGTGCTGGAAGTGATCTTTCCACATACTATTTTGTATTCACGGCTCCGTTGGTGGGTTTTTGCAAATGTCCTAGGCTCCGTTGCACTAAAGCCTGGATTGCAACGCGGGCAACTTCTGCCGATACGAGACGGATGAATTTGTGTTTGCAGAGCAAATGTCCAATATTTGTGCTGTACTCCTGTAGACCTCCAGTGTTGGGAAGAGCCCGCCAAGGAGCTTATGCCCATGTCTGCGCTGCCGTGGCGGCGCTTCGTTTATTTCCCGTGCTTTCTCCCCCAGATAGATTTTCATCTGCTTCCATGAATCCACCGGATCGATTCTTCAGGCAAAGCATGTCCCATTACCAAGAATTACTCATCGAACAAGCGAGGGGAACAGGATATTAATCAATGTAACCTCTGTGCCTAACAACCTTGTTATTCCCCTCCGAAGCCAAACAAAATGAGAACACTTTGGGTTTGCAGAGGCTCATTACTGAGACCAGCCGAGAGAGACATTACACATCGTCATTGATTACAGCACGGAGCCGGGGCCTATACCTGGTGGTCAATATTCATATCATACCCCCCCCATCACCAATTTTCAAGACTTTCCGTGCCATGCAGCCCATAATAGCAGCAGCCCAACTCTCAGCGATTCACTAAAAGTAACACCACGGTAAAGCAGGCTTTTTGTGGACAACGCCGACGATTGCTCCCGAATGGAAGCCGCGGCGTGAAGAGGTTGAAACACGCGGGGCTCGTGCGTGCGGGCCATGTTCAGCAGCCTCCTCCACGCCCGCCTCCCAAGGGTTTGGGATTTATTTGGGTTGGTTAGATCCCGCCTGTCTGTGTATTGATCATCTCGTGTCTGTGGAAGGACTGAGGGCCCGACTATCAGGGCTGTTTACACGCAGGGCCGGTCTGCTCCGGGCTTCGGAGACACAGCCAATTAAATTGCAAGGCTGTGGACCACATGATGAGCTGATGCTCTGGGGCCCCCAGGTAATGAGGGGAGCGCGTTGGCGAAACACGTATGAAGGGACGCGGGCGTGGCCTGCCGTGGAACACTGTGGTATCAGGTCCAGTGGGCGTGTCCGGAGCAGGGGATTTCAACCGGTGTTGGCATGGTGTGCAAAAGAAAATTGGATAGGCTATTTTTGATATGTTCAGTTGCTTGTTCAGCTGACACCCAATAAAATCACAGACTCTGATGAGGACCACAGCAGAAGTTATTACGTATCAATACCGCCGACCGGGTCAGTCTTAACGAGGTGAACGGGATGCATATCAAAACTGTGTTTGGTTGATTTAATTGAGCATCGATTCCTCTAACTAGCTAACAGATTACAATGGGGCTGGTTTATGATAGTTTATCCAATTGAATAAATAAATCCCACAGGAATAACTCGACAATTGCAATGGGGCTATTGGTGCTGTCATAGTGCCACTGCCGTCAGTCTGACAGAGAGTGATTCTAGCGGTGGCAAAACATTTGTAATTAGAGCGGTAATGACAATCAATTTGAAATTGTGTTTGAATATTACTCATTCCATGCATGCTGGCCCGACAACTTGTGACAGCTGTAGACGAAGGTGAGACGTCTTATTCCCAACAGTGTGAAAATCAAATTAGAGCCAATGGGAAGGCAGACAGCTGCTTCCCAGCGGTTGCTTGTATCCAATTAATATGGCTGCAAGGCGCGCTAATGACCTGTGACTTCCTGCTCTTGCTATGCTAATCAAACCGCAACCGCTAGCACAGTCTCCACCATCATTATGGAACCATCAATAGCACCCCTATCACTCGGCCATCACCCCTATCTCCACCACCACCCCCACCACCCCCACCACCACGCTCACCAAGCCCACACATTTTTTCAACCAACCATATCAGAGCTCAGCTCATGATTGGCAAACACAATCTCGGCCTGCAATAGTAAACCCTAAAATAAGGTGTCTGTCTGTAGTTTTAAATTGACATTGACATGGCTGTATGTATCTGTGTTCAATTACTCGTAACAACATAACTAATCTGAGTACTCTTACGGATACTTTGTTACCGCCAACACTGGCTACAACTACTAACATCTCAACCATCACCATCACCTCCACCATTGGGAAACCACCACCACCACCACCACCTTCAACTCCATAACACCAATGTGTCTGAACAAGGGGAGGGGGAGTCTCAGAGGAAGAAGGGGTGGGAGAGGAGGGTTTATGGGTGGTGGTGAGGCCTGATGGATAGGGCGAGGTGGCTCAGGAGGACACGAGGGGACCTTCATCGTTGATTGGGTTTATTCAGAGAGAGATTCATAATCCTGGATAAACAGCGCTCTGAAAGACTAATACGTTTTCCTGCTAACACACTATACACATACACACAGAGGCACACACACACGCACACAGGCACACACACATACACACATACCCCTTACAGACACATATGTTCACACCTGAACGCACTTGCACCCCACATTCGTTCTCACACCTCCTTTTCTCTGTAAATCAGCCGTTATATTACCAGGGAGGGCCGTCGATAAAGTGTAATAATGCCAAGGTCGGTTCATCATTGGATCTAATAATGTTTTGGCACCCACCTGAAAATAATGGTCTTCAGTGGCGAAATACCTGCTTTTCAGTGTCGTATCACAATAGGTATTAATAGCCACGCGGCCGGTCTCTTGCAGCTCACTGAAGACAGCGAATGCTACAAGCCGTTGTGAGAAATAACACAGAGACCTGCTGGACGGGGATATGAGAGCATTCATCTCCAGCGCTGTGATGTGCTCTACATGCACGCTAGATAATAGAGCTGTCATTTCAGATATAGAGGTTCACCGTGCCGGGGGCTCTATGTCTCCATTGTGCATGCGAGGAGGAGTTATGTAACAGTCAACACTATTGTGATTAGGAGGAGGATTTATCGGAGATATGTTCCAGGGCATCTCAGGTGGTTTTGCAGAGGGATTGAGCTTAAAATATTTTTAGGAATGGAATTATTTCCTCAGAAAAAGGGTAAAGGTACTCCATATTAAAAATGCAAATCGCTTTGAGGGCTTGATTCGATCAAGATGCGATGACGGTCGAGTATCATCTGAATAGTAACGTAGTCGATCAGTTTTAAAGTTTTGTTTCGTTGGGTGAATCATAAGTTTAGCTTGAAATGTGAAAAAACAAAAACAGCAAATCGTCAACAAACTTCACATTTAAAGAGTGATAAAAGAAATAACATTAAAACAAAAATAGCTTTAAAGCTCTTTTTGTTTTAATGTTATTTCTTTTAATGTTATTTTTTTTTCTTTTATTTTTTCTTTTAGTTTTTTGATGCTGCAAATTTGCAGCATCAAAAAACTAACACTTCAAATCTTAAGAGGCCACTTTACTCACCAATCGCAAATGCAATATAATAATAATAATAAACATGTATTAGAAATAACCATGGACCTGCTGACAGCAAATAAGGATCAGACTGTTGGATGGTTATTTCCCATTTACTTTCAGGTTACCTGCCAGTATTTATGTAATTAGTTTGTGAGTGTGGACAGCTGAAACCATTAATTATGCAGCAATGTAGACTTCATTTTGACCAGGCTCCCTTCCTTGTTTTGTCCTTCTGACAAAGACTGAAAGTGCCATTGACCATTCGTGCTGTAAACTGCCAAATTATTTCACTCCACCAGTAAACAATTATCATTATGGTGCATCTGGGTGAATGCTCATTAACTTCAGTGGATTCACAAATGAGTTTACTGCATAGTGTTGCATCCTCCTACCTACTGACTCCTATCTAAACACTCTTTCACCCGAAGCTTTTCGAAACGTCTATATAAAAAAACAAGGCAGTTTGTATGTGTGTTGGATGTGTGGAATGCTTGGATTGGCACCGACAGGCTGCTGAAGGGAATTTCCGAGCCATCGTGTCGATAATTAACAGTAATTAGCTGTTTCATATGCTGGTGCCAGGTTTGTTGGGAGTAGCATCGTTGAAGGGCTAATGCAGGGACTTACCACATTGGTCCAGTGATGACTATCTGTGTCTGTGACTCACAGACACAGACAGGTAGTCCTAATCTTCTGTTAAAATAAATTACATTTTACGAATGGGCCTGATAATGCCCCCTCTGTAACTTCACTTAATGGATTGGATCTCTTGGAGACATGTCTGTGATCAAACAGATTATTCATTGGGGAGACACACAGGGAAGGTGTTTATGGAAGGTTTTCATGACAGAAAGGGGAGACTCATCAACTCATAGTCAAAAAGTTTTGCCTTTAAGTAGGCAACCAAGGCTATATAGAATGAAGGAAAGGAAAACCCAGCACATTGAAACACATGCAGCTAGAGACAATCTTGTTCAGGCTCTTGTTTAAGACCACTGATATCATCACCATTAACCCCATGGGTGATTCACTCTATCATAAGAGAATGGGCATTATGCAAGACCTGGTTTAACATTCACCCTTCTTTGAGGCTTTATGCTTTACAATGATTGAACACATGTTACAAAATAATCATTGTCGATCTGAAAGTAAGAGGTGCGTGGTGCTTTTGACTTGAGAAACGCTTGCTAAAGATTGCTACATTTACACAGCAACATAACCTAGACTACGCTAGACATATATGAGAACTATGTCTGGATGTGAAATGGATAGAAGCAATTCCTTTGACATTTCATGGAGCATACCAATGGATCCAGGAGGATAAGGTGTTGCTGCAAAACCACTCTCGGTAGTTTGTTGAATTGGTAAGAGAGTTATATTAAATCAATTATTTAATGTAGACGGCATGTTCACGGTCCTGGAATACATCTTGAGGCGGTGCAATACACTAAGTCCCCAACCGCTGCTGGAAAGATTTAATCTACTGGTACTTTTTTGGGTCTGTTAGTATCTTCCAAAGTGTACCAAATGTGTGTGTCTCCTGTTACAAAGGACCTTTCGACCTGAGCTCTCCTTCCCTACGGGTAAAGAGTAAAGATATGGGCCCAAGAAGAGTGCACGGCTGTATGCTCTGAAAAAGGAGAGGGAAAATGGTGGATTGGACTTGATGGGTTGGCTTGTACTTTACATAAGTAATCGTGAGGGAAAAGGTCTCATGCAAATAGGATGCAAATGAACATGAAGCTACTGTGTCTTGCTGGCCTTTGTTCTCCCCTCCATTCACCCTGCCTACAATGACGAGAAGTAGAGAAGAAAGTGCAAGTTTGTTCAAATGAAACGCCCTAGTTACCCGGGGTGTAAGTGTGTGTGTCAAACCATTTGGAATGGATGTGAAAATGAGAGAATCAGCTGAACCTGACTCCCCATAACTCACCTTGACAAAAGCAATAACCCTCTTTAACCTGCGCGGGCCCCCCCCCCCCCCCTCTGCGAGGCCCACTCCTCCAGACGCTTTGATGTTGGGCGGAGCCCGCGGAGATGGCCGTTCAGAGGAGGGCTCCGAGGGGCCGCCCGGAAATTAACAGTAATTATCTCAGTGTTTCTTCCTGGTATGTAGAGCATTTACCAGGCTTCTAACGGGATGAAAGATAAACAACATCGCCATTAAAGATGTATTTCGCTTGCAGCCTCGTTTTCCCTCTCTGATCTCGGGACCTCCAATTTGTTGCGCCGTTTGGCCACACCGCTACTCACAGAAAGATGCTGCACATGCACATGCACTTGTGTATGCACACTCACGCACACGAACACACACGCACACGCGCACGTGCACGCACGCACACGTATACACACTCCTGATAAGCATTCTGCTGCAGTTCAGTTGAGGCAGCCAGGGTCTTGGACCTCTGCTTTGACCAGAAATATTCCATCCACAGCGAAGCATACATTATTAAAACATTAAATTTGAATTATTCATGCCTTCATATAAGCTTTATCGTTCGTTTGATTATATGTGCTTGTTTGTGACTGATTGCGTATAAGTGTGTGTGGTTGTGGTGTGTGTGTGTGTGTGTGTGTGTGTGTGTGCGTTTGTCTTTGTTTATACTGATGTGTACCATGCAAGTACATCATGGAGGCAGCTTCACTCGGGAAATCATGGCGTCTGCTACGATGTTCTCTGACCCTGAATATGAAGACATAACCTTTAAAAACATTACTATGGATGGAGCGCCACACTCCATTATGAGTGCTGCTGTCTCTTTGGACTGCAGTAAAAGCATCCTTGCAACAGTAATATTGCTCTCAGTGAGCTTTTATGTTATTCACTGTGTTTATTTTATTTATGATGTGTCTTAGGGTTAGGGGTTAAGTATTGTCTGATGGATAGACATTTGACTTTGTGTCCATAAATAATTGTGTGTTCACTAAGACAATAAATCCATGAATGTAAAAGAAGATAAGATTTGTATCCAGGCTCAAATCTGTTTTTCATTTCTGGAATTTTTGTATTGCTGGAAAAAGGGGTAGGTGGACCTATGCTTAGTGCTATATATTAATTACATCCAAACCAGTTTTAAATCCCAAAACCTCCACAAGAGGTTTTCCCCTTGGATGTTAAGGCTACTGGCCCAATCATCAACGCATTATAAAATGATCCAGTAGTAGTAGCCAGTGGAGCCAAGAAAGAAATGTGAAGCACACAACTTGGCTAAGCAGCGAGGGCTCATCCAATTACAGGGGTTTGCTCTGAACTTGCCAGATTCACAACCTGGCTCTTGCACCAAGATGGCTGCCTAATCTTCCCCTTGTTCCTCTTTAGATTGCATCAATCCTTCAGCCCTCCACTGGGACGGCCAGTTTGTGGAGAGCGTTCTGGTGAACACTGGCTTTTGTGCAGCACCCAGGGGGGTGCTTCCCACTTGTAGTAGATGAGGTGGGATTTTTAATGGAGGAACTGGGGAAATCTCCTTGTGCCAAATCTGTACTTTTGTGGGTGTTAGGTGATGAAGTGGTCAAGGAAGAATACAGAGAATAAGAATATATTTTTATTTCCTCATTCACACAGTGTAGTAGTGGGCGTTAGTTGGCGACAACACAATTTGGCGATAGTCATCCATAGATTATTACCAAGGATAGGGAAGCATTTAACTTCATAATAACATTGTTCAATTAAATCATAATTATATCTGTGATTGTTTGAAAAAAACACACAACATGATCACTTTAATTAGAAGTAGAGGCTAAATTGTATACATGTTTTACACTGGGATAATCAACAAGCTCATTTCTGAGGAGGCAGGGTAAACAAGTAGGCAATCAAGGAGATGCAAAAAACCCTGCTTGGATGCAGAATCCCTGCTTATTACCCACGATTCCTTGCTGCAGCATTCAGTCATCAATGTGGTAAATGAGCGAACAGGAAGTGCAGGGCTGCGGCTTTAAACAACCTGGGCCTCATTCCAGTGACCCTGGGAAGATCATCATTCTGCTACAGGAAGAAAAAACTGTCAAGGCCGAGGATAGAAAGCAGTAGAGAGAGGGACTGAGCAGGACGGCACCTTTTTAAGGGCACTTAAAAGCACGAGAGGAAGAGGTAATCTTCACCTGGGAGAGGATTCTTTTAACAGCTTTTCCTGAGACGGATGTAGACCAGGCCAGGTCTGGGTTTCTTCCACCGCAGCATAGAAAGTCACTCAGGCCAATTTTGGAGGCGAGATGGGAGGGCATGGGGGAGAAAGATGGAGGTGCTGATGTGCCTCATCTGTGTCAAAGTCAAGTGGAAGAATGTGAGGTTTTGTGGTTCTGGAGATGGCGGTGGGGGGGCGGGGGGGGGGGGGGGGGGGCAGCCTCGGACCCAAACCACAGGGAGGCCACTCATGCTCCAGTGAAGTGAGTGCTTTGTGACACCGGCGGTACTCGAGGCGGTGAGATGGTCGGGGAACCCGCTGCCCTAAGTGGTCGTTGACAATTAAGGGAATATTGAACGAGTGTGCTGTTACCAGGCGTCTTTAGCAGCGGCTTGTGTTGTGGTGTGGAGGTCTAAGATAGGATATTGTGCATGGGCACCGGGCTCAGCCAATGGAATAATCTCACTGAAGCTCTCGTCTTATTGGGTAGTTTAGTGTGTTCAAACCATTTTTGCATCCCATCATATCCAGTAACTGTGTTACTGGACAGATGTAGTTTATACCTGGCTCGCATTTCTTTTGGAACGATATTATTAACACACCATTGTCTTTCGACATGTGTCTTGCATGATGCTCAAATTGTTTTTGCATCCACACCAGCCAAAACGCAGCTAGCCCTACATAACACTGATTACCAATAAATGCTCCGCTGTTGATGGCTGCACCGGCGTGGTGGGGAATTGGAAGATGTATGTGCAAACATGATTTGGAGAGAAGGGTTCTCCTCCCCAACTCCCCCGCCTTCTGGTTTATACACCCAATAGTTTACACTCCCTCAAGTGAGACCCCGGATACAGAGCATGTTTCACTCCACAGAGCAGGGCACATCCAACCCCTGGTTCAGCTCGGGCTTTCTAAAGGGTACTATGTGGAGTTAAATACTAGTGTGCAGGTGTAGTGCACATAGCATAATACCTTGTTGAATGATTGGTTCTATTCACATGTTCAGTTATTTGGGGGGGGGGGGAGTTGTAGGCCTTTTTTGGAACCAGACTTAATTCTTTTTACAATATCATTATGTTCAATCAAGCATAGTGGGTGAATCTAATGGCAGTGTTGGCTGGATGATCGTTCTTACACAGTAACCCATTAAATCCTGCACAGGATGGACGCTCACATCTCAAGAACAGCAGCCCCAGACAACAAAGCAAACCTTTATACGCAGTTATAATGACTATAATGATGATATTTTAATTACATGCACATTGCCACGCAACACTTTTGTGGGAAAAATCATCCCCAAAACATCTCGAATGTAGAGTGAATCATTTATTGATCACATACATCTTGTAGACATCTGTAGTGTGGGCCTCTGTAGTCCTGGAGGTTTCATAAAGGTGGCTGGTTCACGGTGTGGGCCACAGTATACTCGGCGCTCAAGGACCCGGAGACCATTTTGAATGGTTCAGTTGGCAGAGGCCCACAAATTATTCAGGGCGTGGGATGAGGCTCATTCGCTCGCCGGTGTCACAGTAAGTTCATAACCCAGTTTTCTTTTCGTTAGTGTACAGGTGAATTGCACAACCCCCAACTTATGAGGCAATCGACACCCGACGAATGCAAATGCGAATACGAGGGAGTGGGCGTTTGTGAAGAGCAGCCCTGAATGGCTTCGTGGTGAACCTTAATGTCCTTGTGAGTCGACACAGTGTAGAATGAACCGCAGCTATGGGAGAATTTTTATTGATTTGTTATTGAATTCAGTTAGATGGCAAATAGATGACAATGCTAATGTTTTGGTTTTTGGTCATTAATTGTTATATTAAATATAATTGCACTCTAAGGTTGTTTCAAAAATAAAGAAATACTCACAAATTATTATTTGGATAGTTATTTTCATCTACATTATCAACCTTGTTAGTAGCTAACCACCTTTCCAGTGGAATATATTGTGTTTCAATCTATTGTCACATTCAATTATTAAGAAAAGTAATCAATATTGTTACAGAGCTGTACATTAAAAAATGTGTAATAACATTCAATAACCAAACAGTGCATAATAGAAGAAAAAAAAAATTATGTAGCCGCTTAATTTGAATCCCCTATCAAATCATAGATTAATTGTTATTTTAAAATCTATTTTCAGTTACTCAAAGAAAAACTTGTACCTTCTTGTGTAAGAGGGTAAACAAGAAGCAATGGAAATTGATAATTTATGACACAGTGCAGCGTGGCTACTGTAGACTAAACGCTTTAAATATATATATATATACATTTTTTTTTTCTTTTAAATAAGATTAGAAACAAATATATCGTCCCACAGACCACACTAATCAACAGAATACCAATCTTCAGAACTAGTGTTGAGAGCTCCTGTGCAATTTGTCGACCCTTGTCTAGTTGCGAGATTGCGGTTTACCTCGAGGAAGTCGAGTCCCAAGTCGGCCGCCATCGCCCCCCCCCCCCCCCCCACCGTCGTGGATGCTCGCGAACGGCCCCTCACGCTTCCCCCTAGGCTGCGGGACCAAGACGCGCCTGCCTACCTCGTGTCAGATGCCCTCAGCCTAGCTCGTGTTGAGACCCCTGTTACAGGCGCACCCCTCTCAGTCGGTCCCTCCCAGGGATATATCTAACTTTACGCTGGCACGCATCGATCAACGCTGGGTTCGCACCCAGACCCCGAACGCCTCGAACAGATCAAGCGGACCAAACCTCTGTATCACAGCCTCACTCCCTGCGTCAAAGTCACGACACCCAACCCTTTGTATGATGCGCTACTCTCTGTGTGGACGACTGGGAGAGCGGGGCCTCTGCCGGTGGGGGAGGGCCCCTGGATCGCCTTCGTAAGGACCGAGTCCAAACTGGGGATCTAATTGCCTACTACAACACGTAGTGAGGTAGTTTTATTCAGAAGATACAGCTCGTAATATACTTTGCAACGAAATAAAGAAATAAAGCGATTGATTCACTCATTGATTTGGTCCGAGGGCCTAGTGCTCTAAGGCTGGCTAGCTCTTCGTCCGTAAACGAGATTGTGGGGAATTGCTTCTCTAGCTCCTCAGGTTGAGGCGTGCTCTGCAGGAGGCTGAGCGCTGGTTTTTTTTGACCGTGCTGAAGTGTGGTTTATTTATACTATTTCTTAACGTTGTTGTGGTTCTAGCCGGTTCTAAGCAGTACATTGTATGCAGAGGATCAAAAGAGTGTCCTGTACGTCATTGAGGTCAAATCGCATCCTGCCCTGTACATCTCGATTCAAGGAAGGGGCCTGTGTTTCGGGAGTAGGGGACATGTTTCGGTTCAACAGCTGCACAGCACAGTTTCCATCAGACAGTACGTTGCAGATATACAGCTATAGTGGTTATACAGGTTCTTTAGCTGAGGCGTGGATACATGATGTGCTGGCGTATGTTGCCTAAAGAAATGCACATATAAGATAATGCTGACTGATAGGAAGCAATGTCCATATAAGGGCGCATGGTCTGGACAGCAAGATAAGAAGAAATGTTCATAAAAAAAGGGCACATGATCTGGATAGCAGTCCTCAGGTGCCTCCTGGGGGACACCACACTAGATAGCAGTGAAATCAAACACAACATGAAAATTTGACATTCACGACTCTCAGACTAATAAACGTATTAATTTATTCATGAGTCGATCTTGATGCTAACTTTGACATGCAGCCAAAAGGTTCTGCTTTGATGTTTGCGTGTTTCATAAATACCATAACATCTGTACACATGTTTGGACACTGAAGAAGATGAGGCATAGGCAAGTGCATAAAGCCCTATGGATGTCATGTAACTGTTTATGCATAATACATGTACAGCTAGAGTATATGGCTCCTTAAGCAAGTCCCAATGAATGGAAAGTATCGTCTGTGACCAGTTATTTATTGAGTCGTAACGTCATGTAATCATGTTATGGTCAGGTTGTGGCTCAAATGATGTAAAATGTTGGTAGATGACACACTGCCTTTGGAAATATACTTTCCAAGGCCCAGAGAGGGAGTTCAAGCTCATGAATCACAAAATATACAGAGACCAAAAGTAAAAGTACTTTGAGATGCAAGCTCAGACAGACTAAAATACCTTTGTTGAAATACAGATGGCACAAGGAGTAATTTATACATTATGCATCCGTTCCACTTAAAAATACATGATGACTGTATGTATTTGCTTCAGCAGACATATTCATTCAAATGAGCCTGCTAAATTTCTAGCCACAGTTGGACAATGCACTTCTATTCTATTCTCGACTCATTTAGGGATGCAGTGGTTCTCAAGTTCTTAGCAATTAACGCGTGCTTATGTTCTGCCTGATGCAGACTGAATGCCCTTGGATAACATAGGTACCATTGTTGTACCACAGAAACCAAACAGTGTTTTGATCTTGACTTCTTAAACCTATAGATCTTCCCAGCTGCACTCTAGCTGCCTTAAGACACAGCCACCGTGCGTCTTATGCTTTACTGCAAAAAGAGACTGAACACTCTAAAGAAAACAAAAGGAAAAATAACTACAATGAGTAAAAAGCGATGACACTTTGCCTCAGGAAACAAAATCAGCCTCAAAAGCTTTCTTGACAAAAAATTAATGAAAAGAGAACTCCCCCCCCCCCCCCCACCCCCACACACATCTCTTGTCTCCTCATTCACTGTATATATCCAGGGAAATGGCTGCAAAGCTATTTGTGGTATATAGCGTTTTTCTTTCTCAAAAAGGCTTCAATATGTTATTTTGGACTACTTCCTCTGTGCAGAAGCAAAACTATTTTGCGGGTCAACAAAATTACTCAGAGAGTAACAACTGTTTTTGAGAACTAGGTCTTGGTTCCCACTCTCTCTCTCTGGAATCCACATGATTGCTGTTACGGATTCTATATTTATATACAGTATATATGTATACATTTATATTATTATTATTATTATTTTTATGCTAGAATCATCAGCAGCAGCACTCATCATCACACCAATCCAACCAACACTGTGTTGTGTGCTTTGTATTTGCATTGTGTGTGGTGCATTATATTCAGAGTTATGGGGCCACACAGGGCACGTTATGAGCCAACTGAAATGAGATATAAGGGAGAGAGAGAGTCCATTTGCAAACCCCTCCCATAATGACAACTTTATTGGATCCTCTGTGGGCCAATCGACATATTTGTTATTTGTTTGCCGAGGCTTAAAAGCAAATAAGTTTAAAATATGCAAACACAGCATATCAGGAAATATCTCTTCTGCCTCATCAAATATTTATCCACTCAGCTTTGAAATGTTACCAGAACGCGAGCCGGATACAGTTTTACCATTTATATATTTATATATAGGTATTCATACAGTGGAAGGTAAAATATCACAGCATGCATTTTCATGAGCGTTGCAGGAGCTAAAATACATTAAATTCTCTATTATCCTTACTTTTTGCCGCTTTTTACAAGGAGCTACTTCAGCTCTGTTCTCGTGTGTGCATTGTATCACTGTGGATTAATTGATATACATTTATATTGACATTTTCTGGATGTGATTATGCATAAGTAATACAGGGCATCAATGCTTTTTTTCCCCCAACTATTGTCACATAGGTGGCTCAGTCATTTGATTTGCATTTGCTGGTTATGAAGTTGGATACAAATTTGAAAATAGGTCATACTGAAAATGAACTCATGTTTCATCACCCGGTCAGAGTGAATAGTTTAAAGCTGGTACATATCGCAAGGGTGTGGATTCAACTTTCACTATTAACTCATACATCACATCACAGTACATATTGAGTACAAATAGCACACCTAGGGGCTTCCTTATCGCTGTAATTGACGACCTTATTAGTCTCTGTGCATTAAATAAACTCTGCGTGAGACAGAGGTTTCCATGGATAACATCAGCAAAGCCACAGCATGCGCTTTGAACACAACAACCTAGTTTTCTCTTGTCGGCTTGAAAGAGGAACGAACAAATTCATTAATTGGCTATTAGCTCGGCTCAAGCAGGGGAAAAGGGCACTAATTAGCAGGAACTGTGTTTAATGATTTGGGATTTATAGCGTAGTTTTGAATCTGCTATTGAAGCACCCTATTTACAATTCAGAAAATAGCACATGGGGATGCATCCAGAATCACTTTCATGAACACATTGGCATCAAAAGCAAATGAGCATGGCAAATGATTCAGCCTTGAGTCTTGCTAAATCTCGTCATATTGCTTTTACTGATACTAAGTACTATCCTGGAGGGTGTTACATGTGTTAGGCCCCAGACTAATACCTCCTTCCCTCTTTTTTGGTGATTGACCTATTTCCCTGGCTGTTAATAAGTGAGCAGGGAGACGTTCACTGTAGCCTTGTCGGATCTGCTAACGGTGGATGTACATCACGCTTGTGTCAGCTACTTCATTGTTAATGAAGGCCTCCTTCTGAAGAGAGTTAGAGAGCTAGAGAGAGAGTGGGAATGAGAGAGAGAGCGAGAGGTGTGCATGCGGTTGTGCGTCTGAGTTTGTGATTATGTCTGAATGTGTGTGTGTGTGTGTGTGTGTGTGTGCGTGTGTGTGTGTGTGTGTGTGTGTGTGTGTATGCAAGTGTAAGTGTGTGTGTAATTATGTTTGTTCAAATGTGTTTAAATGTGTTCATGTCTGTGTGTAGGTGGTTGTATGAGTGTACGTGTGTGCATGTGTTAATCTGTGTAGGTGTGTGTTTCTGTGTAAAATTATTGATTGTTTGTGCTGGGGGTGAATTCAGGTCAACAAGACCAAAACCTCTTCACTCCTTTCCATGCAGTTTCTTATTATATTTCTAATGAATTATGCCCTTTTATGACTCATTTGAAAAAATCGGCGATTGGGCAGACAGGACTGACAAGGTTACGGTATAGAGCAGCTCAGACTATTCTCAGACTCTGAGAACAGCTCAGACTCAGTTCTGCGTCAAGCATGACAACTTCTCACAATAATTGAGAAACGTCTCAACAGAGACGGTGCCTTATTCAGATCAATCTTCTGTAAGAGGGGATGACGCCTCTTACATGACAATGCAACCTGCCATCAAACGCCAACACGGACCTGATCGCCAAGAGTGCTTGTGACTCAGCGTCAATCAAGCCCTCATTGATTTTCAAAGTCGGCAGCAGGCCTTTCACGTCTGAAGACTACAGCTCTGTACCTCTGACAGCTCTGTACGTCTGTAAGTCACGCTACTTCCAAAATAGTTAAGGAGAAGTCTCGAAATACCTCCGGCTTCAACTTGACGAGTGCTTCTCGTGGAGAGAAGCACCGTAGGCAGGCTGAGCTAGTTAAAGAGCAGAGGAGCCAGCCATCTGATTACGCTCCCATTCACAGCAGCCCATTGTGGAGGATAAGATAAGGCCATCAGGTGTCCCGCTTGCTGCCCACTCGGGGCCATGGCTCCCTCTCTCACCAGCAAAGAGCTAACAGTGGGATAATGAACTCCTGGAGATGGAGAGAGAGAGAGATAGAAACAGAGAGACATTACAGAGAAGTGACAATGGTGTGCTGTTAATGGCTCAAATTTCACGTTGTTCAGACTCAAACCCTCAAAAAGAATACAAATGGGGCTATAAATATCTACAGTGGTGTGTGAAACAATTGATGCTGAACTTGTGCCTTTCAAGTGTCAAGACTTGAAAATTATCACTTAGGTGACAAAGAGAAGAAGCGATATAAAAAAGAATGAAAAGCAGGGTAAAAAGAAACACAGACACAGGCAAGAGATTTGAGACAATGCGTGAAAATCATACTGGTATGAACAATAAATGCCAACAGGTGGCATATTGTTATGTTGTTAGCTATGAATATGTGCATGTAACAACAATTAGAACTTTCTCCTAATTAGTCACGACTGATCTGGGAAAGTGTCTTGGCTTACACTATGAACGGCTCTCTGTCACATACGAAGTGAGATGCCCCGAGATACACAGATTCTTCTTGTGACTGAAATATAGCTTATTTTAACTAACTCAAGATAATACAAGTAAAAAAAAAAATTCTACATAATAATAAATGAATGTTAAAATAGTTTAGCCTGTAATTCGTTGCAACTTAATGATGAAACAAGCAAAATAATATATAGGCTATATATATATATTTTTTAATATCTTTATTCCAATACAGAACTGTATGTTAATCTGTAACACACAGCGCCGGCGCTCCCCATACGCAGAGTACGCAGAGCGCGTAGGCCCCCACCCCCCCACCAACAATCTGCGTGTAGGGCCCCCAAAAGCTTAGCAACGGCTCTGGTAACACATTATGACATGACATGGTTCCACACAGCCAGGCATGAAGTAATGTATCATATGGTGTTATACAATATCACAAATCATAGCTGGTGTGGCTGAGTGCTTGCGCAGGTGGATGTGCGAGGTAGCACTATCAGAGAAAGGTAGAGAGCGAGAGTGAGGGGTTAAAGGCCCGAGCCCACTGCCTCTTCCGGGGGTGTCAATGTAAAGATTTGTGTGTCGCCATGGTGACTCGTTCCACCGCACATTTCACACACAATGCATCACATCTTCAACCACTCTGGCCGACCTGGCAGTGAGCAATCATAGAAAATATCCGAGCCGGTCTTCATACAAAAAAATAGAGCAAATCACAAAACACGCTGAACAAGGAGTCACAGTGGGTTGGTACAGCCTGCGTTTTTTTGTGTCCTTACTAGACATTTAGGTAAGGCATTAAAAAGTAGTACGCCTCGGGCTTGGAGGAAGGCTGGTGAGGGTTTCTCTTGCTTCATGTTCCTGAGCTGGTGATTATCTTTAAAAAGTCCATTCATATTTCATCAGGATGGCAATTAAGGTTGAAGTGCCCATTAAATCTATTTTCTTAACCTTTTTAAAAATGGAGGCATCAAATAATTTGTACATTAGTTGAGGATTTGATTTTGGGGGATGTTTAATAAATGAAATACAACCTTCGCCTTCATTTCACCATGGTTTTGGTTGGCTGACAAAAGCAACCTAGATTATGCTCAAACTAAAGACAGACTCAATATATCCTGCCAAATTACCTACCTGCAAAAAGTATCTTCATGAAAGCATTCCTTTGGTTTTCAAACAGCATGGTTTTATCAGTGGACATTTTATTAGTTTGACATATAAACATGAGTTTACAATCCCTCGTTGTTTCTCGGGCCTTGAGGACAGCTATGATTCCAAAACATATCCATATTTAAAGCGTCTGCATAATATTAACTTCAAATTACTGATACATTTTTTGTTCAGTTTCATACTGCTCTAAGCTACAATGAGAACAACATGATAAAAAACAATGCATATAATTATTTTGTTCCGGGAGTGCTCATTTAATATAATACTTAATAATAATACCGCCACCAGAAGGTATTCTGCATGACCCTGAGGCAAAATAACATCTCAAATGTGAGAGTATACCTCCAGCAGTTTCCTTGAAATTGTTTGCAATCACTCTTGCCATTAACCCATAAGGCATCATTTCATTCACAGTTAGGGGATAATAAAATTCTGACAGGGTGAGGCACAAAAAATAATGCCCCTACTTGCCAACACAGCCACTCTACTCCAGAGTATTGTATTACCCTGGCACCCTTGGAAAGAGGTCACCCATGAACACAATAGGCATGCTAAGCTAAGGTTAAGACACCTGACCTCTCCATGCTGGAATATGATGGAATTATATCTGGGTGAGCTGATGTAACTTCGGAGGGAATTATGAAACTATGCCTGACTTCATCTGCGCCGATGAAAAATGCATCTGCCAGAGCTTTTTCGAGGCCAGCAAGGTGGCTGCCGGGGACGGCGGTGGGAGCCAGTCCGACCATTGTCTCGTCTTCTCTGCGATCAAAGCACAGAAACACATGCTGGAGGAACAGCAATGCCTCTTTCATCTCGCCAGGTAAACGTCTTTGTTGGATTGTGGCCACTCTGTATTCTGCGAGTAACAACAAAAGTTACTGTGATCCAACAATTGCAAAACATTGAATATTAATACTGTGGAGGGGGGGGGACTGGGTCTCTGGATTGAAGGACAGGATAAATCATTAAAATGTGCATAGTATGAAAGATCTCAAGATTACTCTCCAATTACAGACAATGAATTGCACTGGTGATTTTAATGATAGACTCCTAAAAAGATAACTTTGCGTTTTGCCTCTCTTAATCAGAATACCATTGAGTCAGCACTGAGTTAATTTTCTTAATCACAGGCGGGTCCCAAAGACTAGGTTATCACAATGGTAGAAACGGCACATGCATGCTCTGCGATAAGTGAGCATTCTGCACTTGTTTTGTTAGTAGTTATTAAATATTTTGCGAGCGCAAGATAGATATGCACATTTTATAGCAAAGTGATGTGCTTTCATAGGAAACGTTTAAGGCAGATATGGACACAAGCCAATAGGGAGCCCCCATCTCTGATGGACCACTCCACTAGTATGCTATGGTGCTCTGCCCCACCATCTAAGTGTAATATCAACCCCGTCAAAATGATGGGCATTCAAGATGGCTTACCACCACGCTGCTTTCCTTCCATACCCTTCCAAGCTATGATCTTCAACCTTGCTCTCTCAAGCTCAATTATATCTGGATCTCTTTCCTCACCTTTTGCTCTCCCTCTCTACCTGTCCTCTGCTGTTAAAATATACATGGACCATTCCCTCTATTTCCCCTCGCCTCCCATTTTAGCCTCCTGGCTTAAGAGAGGCAGTGACACACATCTACTGAAGCCAGGATGGAGGAGGCGTGTGCTGAATAAAGATACAGTGGAGAAAGGGGGCAAGGGTTAGGGTTATCCTCTGTGAATGTAGATGTCTACCCAGGGGTGGGCTGTACTATTAGGCAAACCAGGCACTTGCCTGGAGCCCCAGGCAAGCCCCAGGCCCCATAGAAGGACTTTGGGTCCCCAAAATGGCCTCTTTATATTTTTTCCCCATAACTATTGTTTTTATAAAAATTCCGCCATAATAGCAGCGTAAAGCTCGCAACCCAACCCCCGCCCCCCCCCCCCACACACACACACACACACACACACGCCTATATATGGCTGGTATTGTAATTTTCTCAATAATAATGTAATAGACATGTGTGAATGTCTGGCTCACAACTATTGCAAGACTGGATAAACTGGTTTAATTGCCTCGAATGATTCCAAGTGATGATCTAACCAAACCCCATACAATTACAGATTAAACTCAAATAATTGGTGAACAAAGCTCCTCGGTGCTTCCTAGGTGCCTCGGCGCACCTGACCATCTGACGAGAGGAGCGACTCCTCCCCGGAATGAGAACTGGTGTGCTACGCACTAAGCGAGCAGCACATATCACACATGTATCCGCGTGCCGACACAGCGCGCGTGGTCTGCAGCTCATGGGCGCGAAGGATGGAGTCGAATTTACCACTTTAAATTAATAAGGACTCCTCGTCGTCCCCTCGTGTCCTCTTTCCAATAAATCAGTGATGAGATCGGCCGACGGGTGCGTCTCCACAAGAAGAAGACAGCGAGAAGATCCTCCGCGCAAAAGTGGAAAGAGTGGCTCATGAAATCACAAAACCCCGGTCATTGGAAAGCGGATCCGGTCACCAAACAAATGCGAGGTAAAATAATTTTCTCCCGTTTTGTCGAGGTGATTAAAGTATAACCTAGACTACTTTTAGGCTACAATGACACAATTAACGTTATAGCCTCACGGAATGTAAAGAGGGGATCCTGGTATTTTGTTTTAAATGTTATGATTTGTAATTTGTTATTCGCCACAAACATCACATTTTAGATTAAATAAGACAGCAGTGTTGTGCAGGGTTGAGTCTCAGTACAGGAGCGTTCATTAAAACCTTCCCTGCTGACACTAGATCGATTTTATTTCAAGTTGGACGTTGGTGACTGTGGTCTTGTTAACGCAGAAGTGCTGTACGAATCTATCTGAGACATTTAAAGTTAAAACCACCTTCACATATCGACTTGGGATGGCACTTATTTTTTTCCAGGAAGGTTACTTTTGCAGTTAAACTTGATGGTAATGTCTTACTGCAAGATTCACCAGACGACAGACACTTAAATCAGGAAATGGCCATGGCGCCTAACTATTTGAATGTCAGTGTGGCGTCTGCGGTCTCCTCCAAAGCTCCCGTATTAAGTGTTTCCATGGAGCTGCATGCCAATGGCCACCTTTACACCTCACGGAGCAAGCCATCACATCACAATCTGCTGTGATATTTCACATGTCGTTGGGAACATGTGGCGTTTAGGCTTTTGCCGTCTCTGGTGTTGAGATGAATTCTCTGAAGCAGGTGAAAGCCAGCCATCTGTGCTACGTTTGACAGAAAATAACCTCAGACACACTGCTATGTTGATATGGTCAGAAAGAGTGATTTAGTTATTATGTAGGCTTGCATATGATGGCAATCGCACTTTTCTCCGGATATGACCACTAAACAATTAACAGGAGGCTATCGGTGAAACGGACTTTATTTATTAATCTATTTATTCATCGAATCTAGTCATGAATTAACTATGTCATTCTGCCGTGCTGCCTGTTGTATAACAACTACACTAATGTTGTGTTGAATTTGCAAAACCCTCCCTCCCTTCAGGACGTGTGTTGTTATGACATCAATATTTGAATCATTATGAATATGAAAAACCGAGGGACTTTTCCTGTTGCCAGTTTTATGTGTTTGGGAGCCTAGGCAGGAGGGGGGCCACTCGGTGCTCTGTGCTGGGGACCAGGGAGCCGCTAGGAGAGGAGAGCATTTTTGCTTTGTTGCGTGCCTGTTTTTTTTACATGCATGTTGTTTGCAGCTATGATTTCTACATGACTGCCAGTAGGCAGTGCAGTCCTCGGCTGTGTAGTCCATCCATCTCAGTGGAACGTGAAGCAGGTGGAAAAAAAGGATTTGTATAGAATTAGACGGTTGTTGTGTTGAAGAAAGGTTCTTTCTGCTCATATAATCTAGGCGGGCGATTTATTGCATCTCTGAAAATGTAGATTTGTTTTAAATAACATGAAATAATATACAACTTTCAAGCCCTGTATATGGCATATTCAGTATCCATATCTGATGTCAACAATAACTATAAAATGTTTTCTTTGCTCTGACCATTAACCAATTAATTGAGCATCATGAAGTAATCATTAATCAAACAATTGGCAATCACACATAACTGTTCAGAATGTTCTCTAATCTAATCAATGAATCACATCTTTTCATTTCCCTTTGTTTTCTTTAGCATCACAATTAACATGCATACAGCTTTCTCATTTGGGTTAATTATAAACCATGCAAAGACCTCTGAAAGCCTGTTGGCAGTGCACATTATCGTATTTTAAAACCCAAGTGACAGTTTTTCTAGATAGATAAGTACAGAGTGTAGTCAATTCTAATGCATCAATGTGTGTGTGTGTGTGTGTGTGTGTGTGTGTGTGTGTGTGTGTGTGTGTGTGTGTGTGTGTGTGTGTGTGTGTGTGTGTGTGTGTGTGTGTGTGTGTGTGTGTGTGTGTGTGTGTGTGTGTGTTAAGAATGACCCTAGTTGATGGGATGTTGTATTCGCAAAGTCAGGGAAGGAAGGAGTTGCCTGTGTCAATTGAACGTGTTTTATAGCAGTGTCTATTTAGCTGGTTCCATGTGAGTAATTGCTAATAAAAGAAATAGACAGAGCGCTTATTTATTTCCTGGGATTTTCTAATCAGTGTTAATGAAAAA
This sequence comes from Micromesistius poutassou, assembly GCF_964030765.1. Classification (NCBI taxonomy): domain Eukaryota; kingdom Metazoa; phylum Chordata; class Actinopteri; order Gadiformes; family Gadidae; genus Micromesistius; species Micromesistius poutassou. Next base: position 11,035,866 of record NC_140277.1, read on the forward strand.
TAACAAAAGATGGGAATTAATATTTGATGAGGATTTGTTTGTTGTTCTGCAGGAGGACATTTAGCTGGGGATCCAGGGGGGGGGGGGGGGGGGGTGTGTGTGTGTGTGTGTGTGTGTGTGTGTGTGTATTCGTCAGTGTGTGCGCGCGTTAGGGAGAATTGGAGTTGTGTGTGTGTGTTTCTGTGAGAGAGAAGGAGTGCTTGTGACGGAGTATGGATTGTTTGTCGGTTGTTGGTGAGTGTCTGAAAAGAGCGATGGATTTGTGAGCTTGTGTGTGTGTGAGCATAGTGTGTGTGACTGCAGTGCGCGTGGTGTTCCTTGTGAAGGTGAAAAGAGCCCACTTCTTCAGCAGTTGTCAGCAAGATCCAAGTCTCGGCACGTAATGTCTCGATGAATGAATATTTAAGTGGGGGATCTGGCCGTTCAAGCCGTTACGTAACCACTGGTTGGTGAGGGCCATGGCGAAGGTGTGCCTCGTTGCCATAGTGACGGGGGACATTACTGAGGAGCCTGTAAGTTATTGCTGTGTGTCAAGATCATTCCTGTTCCCCGTGTCCTGAAGGGGCACCTTTGATCCATCGGAAGGATCGTTATGTTTTTCATTAACGTGTGCCGGTGTCAGAGGAAGAAAGACTTGACGATCTAGTAGTTTGCATATCCAAGCCTTCTGTATATTGAGTGGGTTGACACATACGTATACCGACAATATGATTTTTGACCGCTCATTATGATCAATGTTTCACTACGGTAAAGCTGCTCCTCATTAGATGTGTGTGGGTTTGTCCAAAGCCTGTGTCTGCTGCCACAAAGTATTGATCAATTCTTGTACGTGTGTGCGCGCACACACGCCTTTGCTGCCGTGCACGTGTGTCAGCCTCTCTGCCTTACCGGGATGCTTTAGGATTACAACAATTTCATCCTTGTTCCTTCTCACCACCTCCCTCCATTTCTCACCGTAGAGTCTCGATATCCTCCAGCAGTTAGGCCACGTTATGGTTATTTCACGTCAACAGTGGAAGCGTGAAGATTCAGGCTAATTCCTAGACCCCGGGGATTTGGCCTCCCCTGCTTCCAGTTATTTCTAATGACAAGCATGAGCCTTGAATGGAGGGCTGTGAAGTCGGCTGCCTAGGGCCTCTTTCAATTTGGGGAAGAGGAGGGGTGCGGAGGTCGTACATAATAGATAAGTCACTGTAACTTACAGTACAGGGGCGTAACTAGGGTAATGCTGGGATTTGCATATTTGTGCCCATGTTCATAATTCATGAGCGTGCGCCATGCCACGATGCATGGTGTGTGAAAGGAAGCGAACAAAGAACAACCACCTAGGTCTATATATGCTCTCTAGACCTTTGTGTTGTCTCCCTCCTCTCTCATTCAGTGTTTCCGTATATCTGTGTGCATCGCACACTCTCTCTCTGGCTTTTGGCGCTCCATCAAGAGCATACAACAGCAGTATGTATGAAAGTGAAGAGCTGCCTTGAATCTGCCACTCTCAGCCATACGTCAGTTGGGGCCCTTTTTAAAGGGAGACAGATTTTAAAGCAAATCTTTTGATAAGTCCCATAAGGAAACAAATAAAAAAAGTGAAAGCCTCTTTGTTGAATTGTTCCTGTTATACTAGTAATATATTTGAAGCGGGGAGGAAAATAACCCCAGTGAGAGCCATGGCACTCGGGAAAGCACAAATATGTCCCCAAGCCGCGACTACGCTGAGCAGTGGATTTGTCATTCCACTTGATGGGTGACAAGTTATTTATTCATCGGCGTGGCTTTGTTTCCTAGTGTGGATGAGGAGCCAGGCTTCAGCCTGAGACCTCATGATTGGCTTCAGTGTCTTGATGCGGGATCTGAGGGATCATTGCCCCGGCCTATGAAATTGGAATTGTTCGACGCTCAAGACGATGGAGCCAAGTCTTTGGTAGCAGTTTGAGTGTGTATGTTTGTGTGTGTGCATGTAAGGGTGTGTGTGGGCTCATGCAAGGAAAGGATGTGTGTTTGCACGCAAATATTAAACACCTACACACACAGACACACAGACACTGAAATGATATGCTAAACGCCACCCCAGGAGCAGAGATGTCGATATTTTGATGGTCCATTATAAATATGTCCCTTGTGGATCTTATGATCCTCAGGCTGACTGATTAAGAGACTTTCTATGAAAAGTTTCCCATCAAGGGGCCTGTGCATGAATGAGTCTGTGATAAGCACAGATATAATGAGGGCTAATGCCTACGTGTGGCTTGGCCTCCAAGGTGATCAGAAGAGAGCTTTAGCTTTGTTTGCCATGCAGATGAGGCGCTCACAGTCAAGGAGCTTATAATTGCTCTTATCTCTCCTGAAATTCTGTTATTTCATTTCATCTTTAGTCCATGTTTACGCTCAGCTGTACGTAGGTCACGGTGAATATGCGGGAGAACAGAATGTCAACTATTCGGTTCTCAGAAGGCACCCGCGAGCAGCAGTTGACATTTGTTCTAGAGGCGGCCATGTTAGACTTGTCCAAATAGGAAATTTGATCTTACAAGGCATTGAATTGTTTTTTTTACAGTGGGAAGGTCAGACCTCTTGCAGAAGAAATACCTGAAAAACCTTCTTGTGTTTGTTTTCTGAGAAAAAGGGGCTGCTAAAGATATTCATGCCCTCTCAGGTTTTTGTTGAGCTTTTTAGGTGTAGGACGTTCTTCAAGAGAGCCGCTCACCTCAATGGTGACTGAAGAGCGATTTGAGTCTTCTTTTATTCATTGTGAGCACCGACTTTTAGTTTTTATTCACACAATATCGTTCACAAAGTTAGAAAGCTGATTTTATCACAGTTTGCTTGTCGCATCACAACACATAGTGCTAAACAGTATCTTATTAAATGCTGCTAGATTCTTCTTGCTTGCTGTTCATTTGCATAGTGCTGTCTTCCTCCCCCGACACGGGGTGCTCTCCATGGTGCTGAACGAGAGACACCTGAGCACAACGTGTTTAACTCCAACTCATTGTTTCGTTGGTCTAATCTGATATACTGTATGTTGCCTGTATTGTTGGTTTATTCCAGAAAAAGTAAGCCAAGCCACACAGGGCTGCGCAGATATAGAGGGCTCAGGAACCGATTTGACTGGTGATCGCTGGTGATCCTTGTGATTCTGACGTGCTTTTGGAAAATGATGAATTAAAAATAACAGCAAATATTTTTTATTGAAAGAAAGTTTAAGTGAAGCCCCTGTTTCAGCTCAAATATGAACACTGAGATTAAAAAAAAAACTGGTTGACGCAGACAAAAAAAAAGAGCATTGATTCACAACTTTAGTTTGTAGAATATTTTAAAAAGAGACTGAAGTGTAAGTAATTGAAGATAATTAGTTTGAGACTAAATCTTGGGGCCATTTTTGATGGGATTGAACTAAACAGCAGAGAGGCAAGACCTTTTTCTAAATATTACAACACATTCCAATGGAAACCAATGACTGTCGATTCTTGTCAAACTGTCAATGGGGTCACTAAAGGGACACTGTGTTTGCGATAATACAAATGTGTCTGTATTAGCAGCAGTATGTAGACTATGTCTATAAGTCACTGATATCGCAGTAGATATGCCTGCTGTCATAGCCTTCGTTAAGGAGGTTACAGGGGAGGACGACGACAACTCATTGCCCAGGAAATTAAAATCCTTGCCTCTTTAGTCGGAGTTGACGGTGGAGAAATTGCCCATTTAATGTGCGACGACTCGCTAATACGGCCATTTAAACAATGGCAGCATGCTAATTCCTCTTAAGCAGATTGTGCCCTTTTCCTCGCTGTAGCGCTATCGATGATTGCTTGTTCGGGTCCAATTGTGTATCAGGGATTTATTAAAAGAGGCATGGTGGAAAACACATTGTCAGCTTTGGAATGGATATTTGATGACTCTGTGGTCAGGGGGATTGGTCTTCATTATCTGGAGGGGAACTGGTCAGATAACGCTGCTTCATTTATTTTCTTAACCCCCCTGTGCTCTAATGCAGCTTCTATTCTGTATGGCCGAGGTGAAAACGAGAGAGAGAGACACAGATACAGAGATAGAGAGGGAGAGAGAGAGAGACATTGCGACTGTGCACACGGGATTACAAAGGTTAATCATTAATTTAAAGCTAATCTTTGTTAAATACCACTAGGTGGCTGCTCTGGATGAATATAATCAGGCAAAGCCCCGACCAATCCCACCAACCTAAATGATGGGAGTGACTGTTACGGCACGGCTAAATCGAACCAGATGGAGAGTGGCATCACACTTCTAATTTAGCATTGATTTAGTCTGATAAAGTGATGTATGCTCTTTCATTATCTGTGTGTATGCAGGCTCACTGTGTAATGCATTCATTCAGAATGGATAATCGTTGTCAATGGCTTCTATTCCAGCAAATGGTTCTCTAATGTACATTCCCCCGCATTGTTGTTGCTATGGAGTTGAGATCATTATGGAGTTACGGAATTACGCAATCAAGGAGAAAATCACTCATCCCCAGTTGGGGAAATCGAATAATTAATTCCCTTTTTTTTTGCTCTATTCTTTTGTTCTTTTGGTTATTATGCAGGCAACTATGTACAGAGAATTAAAGTCATTATCTGGTCTGGTCTTCTCTGGTAAACCTTTATGCCTGAGAAGCTAATTGAAGCTTGCGCAATCTCTCAGTGCATTCACTTTTGTTAAAAAAGACATCATTTTAATCCTTAAAAAATTAAAACGTAATTTATTTGGTCTCATATTTACTCAGGTCAAGTAGCCTGTTTTCATATCTAATGGTGCGTTTTGTTTGGCCTCTTGTCAATTCCTTGCATTGTTCAACAATACTAGTATTATGAAAGGTTATGCAAATAACATCTTGTCAGATGAACAAATGATAAAGGCGACAACATTAGCCTCCAGAGTGCCATCTATTAGGCAGTTGTAGCAGCCACTGGTCCCTGGGGGACAGTAGAGAATATCAGGAACAAACTTGAACGTTATAGGAAGTCATTCCATTTACAAGGTAGGGTCTTTCAACTTCAATGAAGATAAGCCTGTCACCAAAATAAACAATTACCTGAACTCATTTCCAAATAGACCTGTCTAGAAAAACTGACATTTTCTCACAACAAAAGCCTGTTTTTAAAGGTGTTTCTCCACTGATACAGCTTAAAAAAATAAATAAAAGCGAGGCAGTGTCTTTGAAATGCAGCGGCCTTCCACCGACCAGGAGACGCGCCGCACCGGCGCGGGCGCCTTTCCTCCCGGTGTTTTATCCTCCCCATTAGGCCTCTCATGTTGGGTCCACAAACTTGGCTAATTAAGAATTCATCTTAGGTCGGTGTTGTCGTTAAGTGGCCCTCACAGCACAGTGTCCGGGTGATAAAAGGAGTTATTGAGCTGCATGAGGCGACCTCCTCTCGTCTCTTATCTCCAATAAACACTTCAGTTGGTTTTAGTGGCCCACAGAGATGGGGCAGGAGAGGGGGGGGGAGTGGGGGGGGCGATATGCCAAGGGGGATAGAGGAGAAGACGATGACTTATTCATGACATCGGTGGAACAAGAGGGCCTTGGACGGATGTGGCATCGTGAGAAGCCCCTTGCCACGGCTAACTTTGTTAGATGGGGTGGAAACGCCTGTTTGAAACCTGATTTAGACTTCATGCCGTTTGCTACCCCGCCGACATGTACAATAGGGTGTAGGCTAATGTGTGGAAAATGAAATGTAGATTATGTGTGACGTGGGTTGCTCGGGGAATGTCAAAACGACATCACACTTTGCTGAGTCACGTCAGTGGGTTTGTTTATCCTCAGAGAACGGCGAAAAGACAGACATAGTCAGCTCTAATTTGGGCTGGTGGAATTGTTGTCGATGTCATTGCCCTTGCCTCGAAGATGAGTCTGTGATTACCAGTGATAAAGTCATAAAGATCATACAATTTATGTGAGGCCATCATTCAGGCTATATTTTCTACGACATTGCGTCTTGCATTTACAGCTCTCCCCTTACCTGTATTTGAAGTAGAGCTTCCTCTCTTTAAGCCTCCCACATAATGTAAAACCATGCCTCGCCGGTTCCAAATGATAGTTTTACTAGCGCCTGGTAGGGCTGAACGATTTCAGGAAAAGATCTAATTGCGATTTTTCTGGTAGATATTGCGATTTCGATTTGATCCACGATTTTCTTCAAATCAAGCTTCAGTGCAATATTCACAATGAACAGTAATATTTACAAACATGACATCATACCATTAAAACATTACATGCCATTACTCTAATGCAAGAATGAAAACTAAAGGTAAGAATTGATTTCAAATGTATGCAAAAAATCCTTAATTTTGTCAAGTTAAAAGAGTAAAACAAAATACAAAAGAAACTTTACAGTAAATTAAATTGAAAAGTAATGGTAATAAAATAAACTCTTACTAAAATAAAATGACCCTACCTAAATATGTCAGACATAATAGGTGGGCTATGGCTCAGCAGCACCCAAATATTGCACATCTATTCTGTAAACCAGGGGTGTCAAACTCAAACTGTACAGTGGGCCAAAATTGAAGTCTTGGACAAGTCGCGGGCCGGAGTTGTTGAGGGGGGGGGGGGGTTGCGATCTGTCGGAGTTGACGCGCCAGGGTTACCACGCCGAGACTTTTTCGTCATGCACTCGTCGTGCAAATGCCTGTGGTGATTTTTCAAGTGCCGGTATAAATAGTTGACAACAGATCTCGGGTCAGTCAGGAACACGGAAGAAACCGCGGCTTTGACGATCACGAAATTGCGTTGTCTGAAATCGCAATTTCGATCAGAAAACGATAAATCGTTCAGCCCTAGCGCCTGGTTGCATTAAAGGAATTGTGCTAGTCCTACATCAGGCCTAAAGCTAGTTATTAGTTAGTTATTTCACAATAAAACAAAAAATACTAGGTTGCAAACATTCAACACAAGTTTTATTCCAAACTTGGCATCAACATGAGCATTCCCTATCTTGGTTGTTGCACTGCATTGGCTGTTCTGATCCACATGGTGTTAGATGGACAACATATCGATGCATCAATTTGTGCTTCAATACGAATGTGTGTATTTAGTATCAGTCCACTACAACTACTGTGTCTGGGTCTGGATGGATCATCAATACCACAAACTAATACCAGACACGTTGGACTATTTGTAAAGGTTACACTCAATATATTTAACACATGATGTTTGCGAGGGGCAACAGGATTTCAGCTGCTACACATTTAAATGGGCAATTAGCAGTGGACAATTCATCTAAAGCAGTGATTAAAAATTCACAATAACAACTGCATTAGTAATCAGCACTAAAAGAACAGTATTGTTGGTTTTCCTCAAGTTAATGTTTTAAGTAGTTAAAGACCCTCCATTTTTCTCATTCAATTTAGGATGTTAGCCAAAGTTAAATAAAAATGCCATTTAGGCCAATTGTTGGGAGGCTTCCCAGGGGCGGCCTTAACGATCCCGCCGCCCTGCCCGCTGTAAGGCAGAGCATCAGCTGGTGATAGACGCTGTGAAGGACTTCATCTCTGTGTTTATAAACAGCGATAGCGGGGGGCAGAGGGTGGCCTACCGGTCGACAGCCCCACTCTCTCCATCGTCTCCCTAGCGGAATGAACATCTCCAGCACCCCCATCATGGTACCTGGAGCGGGGGTGGGGACCCACCCGTCCCTCTGCCCCCCCCCCCCCCCCGGCCCGGCCCCACGTTAGCGGGAGTGGCGGAGCGTAGCGCTGGCTAACGGGCGAGTGGCTGAAGCGGTGTAATGATGGAGTCTGGGCTGTCGCACGGGGGCCAGGTGGACCCCGCCTGGGTTTCACATCATTTTCCTCCCCATCTCTGGCCAAATCAAAGGCTGGGATGGGCTCCCTGGTTCCCAGGCATCAGCGGAATGGAGCTGGAGATTGTTATTATAGATAAGCACTTCCCTCCTCCTCCATCGAGGGTTGGCTCCCGGGAGGAGGGGTGAATTACAAGGAGGCCATCTGGAAGCCCTGCTCTTAGGTGGCCCACTTTTATTTTTTTGGAACCCCGAACCGCTGAAGCACCTGAAAACAACACTACGGGGCTTAATGAGGGTTTCTGTGGATTTCATTTATTGAGATTTTTTTTCTCAGCATAACGGCATTTCTATTACATTACAAAAAAAGTACATGATATTATAGCCAAAGGGATTCGTGTGTGTGTGTGTGTGTGTGTGTGTGTGTGTGTGTGTGTGTGTGTGTGTGTGTGTGTGTGTGTGTGTGTGTGTGTGTGTGTGTGTGTGTGTGTGTGTGTGTGTGTGTGTGTGTGTGTGTTGGAATAACATAATGAAAGGTAAAACAAATCTTAAATAACAATGACCGCATCACGTAATATCTCAAGTCAGGATACAAAACTGTTTTGTTCCCACACAACACTGCATGTCTACTTAGATTATTTCATGGCTGATTCCCCTTTAAAGCTGATTCCCCTTTAAACAACTGTACCAGAGTAATCTCCCTTGGCCTACAAAAGCCCATTCTCTCTCTGATTAGGTTTCAGATCGATAGCCGGCTTGTCAGGGAACAACTCAAATTACTCATGCTGATGAGCGAACACAACCAGCCGCCACAGTGTTTACACGGTGAGCGGGCGCCTGGGTTCAAGGGCGGCGGGGGGGGGGGTGAGGACGATAGCGGCGGTGGTGAGTGCCAGAATGCAATGAGAGAGGGAGAGAGCCGATTACCTTGGGCGGTCGATATGACCCAAGCTCCGCCATGTCTTTACTGGCCACTCAAGTTCTGCTTTAATTGTCTGCCACTTCCTGAAGAAACAACACAAACTTCACCTCTCTTGAAATAAACATTTATATATCGAGATAGATCTATGTAAAAAGTGATCCATGTGTTCAAAATAATTACTGCTGGTTCCCCAATCAGAGAGAGAGAGAGAGAGAGAGAGAGAGAGAGAGAGAGAGAGAGAGAGAGTAGAGAGAGAGAGAGAGAGAGAGAGAGAGAGGAGAGAGAGAGAGAGAGAGAGAGAGAGAGATGAGAGAGAGAGAGAGAGAGAGAGAGAGAGAGAGAGAGAGAGAGAGAGAGAGAGAGAGAGAGAGAGAGAGAGAGAGAGAGAGAGAGAGAGGAGAGATCTAGTGAACCAAACTTGTTCTGTTTCCATCTGGAGCTCTCTACCTATATGTATGCACATAGCTACATGCTGTGCCTTGAAGGTAGGCTGATAACACTGCTGATCCTCTCCATCTGGGTTACACCTTTCCTTAGTTTCCTGCCAGAGAGCATCTCGGATACAGTCTGGCTTCTTTATACGATTTCCTTCATTACATCTGTGCGGCTGCTGCCAGCACTACTAAGCCTCTTCTCTCTTCTCTCTCTCTCTCTCTCTCTCTCTCTCTCTCTCTCTCTCTCTCTCTCTCTCTCTCTCTCTCTCTCTCTCTCAGATGTGCCTTGCTGTACTGTCCCTAAACAGGTCAACACAGAAGCTGTCTAGTCAGACCTTGTTAGTTCCTCTGGAGTTAGTTATTGCTTTAGTTAGAGCTGTACACTCTGATGCAGGAACTTTCAGACTGTTAGTACACTTCTTTTGGGGGAGTCGCTTGTTTTTTTTTTTACTCTATTCCTGAGGTCCAAGTCTGGAATTGGCAATGACGATAATGTGGCAAACCGGAGCAACGCATTCAGAATGTTCACATTGTGAGCTTTTTAGTTCTGCAGATCTGAGCACATTTTGACATGGGGAGAAAAGCCTAGCAGAGCTGTGCCCTGAGCTTCCAAGTTGCATATAACGGGCAGAGAGCAGCTGGAGGGATTCTAGAGGTATTTTACGAAATAGAATTTGAGGTTTTTCTTTATAAGAATCTGGGTATTGGAGATGTAATGTATGCTGAAGCCACAGCACAGTCTAGCTGTTGGTTGATTTGTGGTCCCTTATGGATGACCATACTACCATACTACTTGGAATACATAGTTCAATGTTTATTTGTAATGTATCTACATGCTCCATGCTCCATGCTCACACTCATCTTTGTTGGCACCCCAAAGGCTTGTATTTGGCTTTCCTCATTAAAATATTTATCAGATTTGCCTCATCAAAGTTTAAGATGATCCTTGCAGTTCATTACACAATGTGCTTCTTTTGATTTAATGAAGTAATTAATATATAATTCATGTGAATTTTCCAGTTTTCACGATGCCTACAAGACCCCCCACCCCCCCCAAAAAAAGACATAAAAAAAAAAAGAACAAAGGCATTTGTTTTGATTAAGGCTGAATTAACATGTGTACTTTTTAATGAGACGCATGGTAATTGCTTTACATAAAAGTGCATACAAAGTCTGGCAGTTGGAGGATAGAGAATCAAAGCTGTGTGTGTGTGTGTGTGTGTGTGTGTGTGTGTGTGTGTGTGTGTGTGTGTGTGTGTGTGTGTGTGTGTGTGTGTGTGTAAAAGAACAAAGCTTGAGTTGGAGAAAGTTGAATTGGAGAATTCTGCCTGTGTGGTGACAGAAACTTTAGTGTGTGTGTGGGTGTGTGTCATCATGCATGCCTCAGGCTAAAGAGTGGTTGCTGAATCAGAATTGGCAGGCAGGATGGAGATCATGTACCCTCCAGATGGAATCCTTCCTCTCTCTCGTGGTCACTGCACTGGGCCCCCAGTGGCGCAGACCACTGGGCCTTCACAGCCAGTGAGTCAGCGCCACTCGCTGTGGTGTCCTGAGCTTCCACCCCATCCAACGGGGGGTGGTGGTGGTGGTGGTGGTGGTGATGTTTCAGCTGCCCAAATGCCTTTTGGGAACTGTAGGAAAAATGTCATCTGACTCTCAGTGGTTCACCTCGGAGTGTCGACAAATGTCACACACACACACACACACATTCTCACACACACACACACACACACACACACACACACACACACACACACACACACACACACACACATACAGGTGCTGCACCTCACAGTCCTGCTGCCACAGATGGCAGTGGGCCGAGGGATTTGTAATTTGGAAAGGCTTGTCTATGCAATAAAGTGTTGCGAGACAAGTTCTGGATTGGAATCATTTTACCCTTGGTTTGATGCTGAGGTGAAAAAACTGCTATTAGTGTTTGGACCACAAGGCAGACGTGTCTGGGTGTTCCAGTAAATGGACGATTACCCCCTTAGCCTTTGCCCTGCTCCTCCTCCTCCTAGCTGTGCTAATGAATGCTTTAGCCAACATGTGGCCATGGATAAAGGTGTCGTCTTGCTCACAAGATCCAGAAATAGCCTAATATTATGTTGTACCTGCTCCCAACAACCTCTCTCCTGGCTATTTCTTAAATCCATCCGTTCATGCTTCCAGCAACGTCCTCCGGCCTGAGTGACAGGTACTGTGCAGAGTGCTGTTGAATGGCCTACATGTGCACATGAATCTAAATTGACACGGAACCAGAATGTCGTAATTTTTTCGAGATTAACATTTTTCTTCTGTTGGACAGCAAATATCTTTAAGTTTCCTGTGTCGGCGCTCTGTTTCGTGCTGTACAATGCAATTTACTATAAACTGTCAAAAAATGGTTAATGAGTAGTTTCCACTGTGGAATAGATGGATTTGCATATGCTATTTCTTCCTCAATGGAATGTGTGTTGAGCAATCTAATGATTACAAATACCACTGTGTCAAGAAACCAAAGCAACTACGAGAGCAAACAATTACATTACACTTTGGAGTTCAGCTAAAATAAATGGCACCATGAACCTAATGCTAGAATGTTCAACAAAGCATTGCATAAAAGTGTTGCACTTGCTAGACATCCATTTGTGTTGCTGCCACTAGGGGGCCCCATAGGCGAGAATGAATGTCATTTGTAAGGCCATTGTGTCAACAAATCTTTACCACTGTAGAAGTCCAGACAGACTTTTCAAAATAACTGTTTGTAATAAAGTTGAACATCACTCCCAAAGGACTTCACCCGAGATGCACTATATTTTATATATGGTGTTGTGTAGATTCCTACTCTCTAAATTATAGATGTATAAATTATTTTGCTTGTCCTCTTATCTCTATAGTTGTGCTGATTATACGAAAAGGAACATAATTATCCACTTTCTCACAAAAAGGAATGCAGTCGTCAACCATTTGGACCTTCAGTTATCTGCTGATAATGAAATTCTTTGCATATTTCTTCGAAGGGTGAGGAAATTGTCTGAATAATGTTTTGTGTCTCAGTCAGTTTTATAAAAGCTTTGCTTTTGCTCGTCCTAATATGACATTTTTTCCTTGCCTGGGCCCTTTATGTAGTCGTAATAACTGGACAGTGGCTTGTGAGGAGGAAGCAACAATAGACAGGATCCCTGCTGGGTCCAGTGGAAATGGCTGAAGCGAGTACCTTGTCCTAATACAAGATAGAGTATTGGCCGCAAGAGGATCTAAAATAGAGCACTTATTCCAAACCCATCTCTCGACATTGGAGTCACTAGGGCCCTATGATTCCACGGATGGAATCGCGGAATCTGGTATTAAAAATGGAATCAACTGTAAAACGTGGAATCTGGCAGAATTTGCAAAAATCCATAATTTGGTGGAAATTGATAAATAATAATCAAAAGTTGACCTGATTATTGTAGTAACCTAAAGATTTAATAATTGTAAAATTACAGACGAGTTGGCATAAATACATAAATACAAGTCAGTTTTCGATCGAGGGGGCGGAGGATTGTCACCTCACAACCTGTCACTACTTTGAGAAACCCCCCCCGTAAAAACAGCTCCGTGTCACCAGAGCATGCCTCCTCAAACCACCAGAACTAGTACAGACGATCCGCAGATTCAAGACGGCAATCTATTAAGGACTTTGTGGCTGCGCCGAGTCTGAGAAAAAACAAAAGCTTGTTTCTAGTGAAGCATTGCAAACAGGGGAGAGAGTTCACGTTCACCCGTGTGTTGGACCAAAAGATGACTGTTTATTGAAGATCTCCATCTAAAAATCTCAATTTCTGAGCTGTCCGCATGAATATTATTCTCAAACGACCGTTATGAAATATCACGATGCTGTCAGCAGCTGTCTGCCTCTTCATCTAGCTCACTGTCGTTCCATAGTTATAATAATGTACTGTTATATATCTTTGTGGGCGTTTTATTAATCCATAAAAGCATCTCTGATGATAAAATGAGCAAAAATCTTAAAACACAGAATTCAGAAAAAAAAGAATAAAACAGAATTTGGGAAATAATAAAACAGATATAGGGCTCTTAGTCGTAGAGCGTGCAGATGTGAAATAATTACCGCACTGCTTTAAGTGTTACAAGTCCCTGCAGCAGCAGAGATGAAGAGATGGGAAAATGAAAGTGATGAAGCAAGAGGAGGAAAGGCGAGGGTGGCAGTAGGGAGGAGATAAAGGGACGTGGAAATGAAGGTTTGTGCAGAACAAAAAGTGTATGTGTGTGTGTGTGTGTGTTGACAATTCTACCAAGGTAGGGTTTCAACATTGTCATGATATAAAGCCTAGAGGGCCAGCCACACGTCCTACTGCACCAACAGAACAAGCTGATTAAGATGCACCGTTTCTTTGTTTTTCTTTGTTTTGTGTTGCTTAATTACACTATTAACGGTATTATATCATCACATTTCCAATGTGCTCCCATTCTGTAAACAAAGCTGTCCTCGTACAGTACTTGCTGTTGGCTGTGGTTACGCTAGAACATGGCGGTGAGGTGCTGTTGAATTTAAATGAGCGTTTAGTCTATCTTTAGCTGCTTGGGTATTAGGGGTGTAGCTGGGTGGTTGGGATGGCTTCCTATTGAGGGAGGCTGGCCCCCCTGCAGAGCCTCCCATCCGGTGGCGCCCTCCTGCTCTCTGCTGGAACACAATAAGCACAAACACAATGAACAGTGCAGAGGGGTTGGCTGCATGCTAGCACGCCTGATAGCTTTGCCCTGTAGCCCTTAACCAATATAACATTTTTTTAAAGCCCTTTCTGTTTTTAGTATGTATGAATATTTGATAGGCTTTTTGTGCCTTTTATGGCCCAGACAGTGAAGCAGGACCGGAAGGTGGGCTGAACAGGACATGGAATGACCTGTAGCACAGGACCGCAGGTCTAGCTCCCCGGTACACCAACCCAAGGTTCCCAGTGAGATGCTTGATGCGTGTCTGTGCGAGTGGGTGTGCATGCTGGAAAGATAGTATTCGCTGAGATTTGAGCAGCGTGTTGAGAGCCGACGGCGCCGCGGAACAAGGGCTCCTTCCAGGTGGCCGTGCGGCCTCTGGAGCGGTGCAGCGGGGGGAATTGGATGGGACAGAAAGCTCGTCTGGCTGCCTGGCTGTTAGCATTGGACTTGGCAGCTCTCTGCCGGGGAAACGCTGACAGGCAACCACTCCTGTCACGCCACATAACCGCCTGCCTCCTCAGCCCCCCTGGGGCCTGAGTGGGCCGAGGCCATTCATTCTCCCCCTGCCTTCAGATTCCCAGACTGCGACTCTGGCTACGTGACCCAGCTCGCTCGCTTTGTGCAGCCGGGGCCTTGTGTCATCGGGGCCAAGCCTGTCCTCAGTGGCGGTCGTTTGTTGTTGTTGTTGTTGTTGTTGTTGTCCTGAGACTGACATTGTGTATGAATCCCCTCCTGGTGAGAATCTGCCTGAGCCCGTCTACAGTATCCTGGGTGATGTGCGCTACAGGCAGGTGACGGATTACTAATGAGGGGAGGCTGAGCGGGGTCGTCTGTCAAGATCATTGCTGCCGTTAACCACAGCAGACCTGTGCCCAAACCCCAATCAGTCCAATACCTTTACCAGTTCTTATTTAATATACCTGAACTTAACCGACTATAATGTGATAACTCAACCTAACCATCCTCAACCATTAACAATCTGGGAGATCATTCTTAACTTAAAAATTATTTTTTGATAATCTTGAGAATGGCAGCCACATGAAAGCTGTTGAAACTATGAGGAGGCGTATGAGGGAAATGGGTTTTCCCCCTCAACTGCACACCGGTTTGCATCGTTAAACTTGATGAGGGAAAATATAGTTTATAGAGGAATGGTAACTTTCCTCGAATGACATTTCCTACATGAATAACGCAGGTGTATGTACCCTGGTGCAGAATTGAAGTTATTATATATCTTATAAATAGTTATTCTTGATGTATTGGACAGTGTTATTAAGAACAACAACATTGTACAAGCCTGCGTGTGCGTCCAGGCGCATGTGTACATGTTGTTTTGGCAGGATGCTGGGGAATTGTGTGTCGTGTCTTTGTCTCTCGCTCTTTTCTCAAGCAGGGAACTTCACAGTGAGATTAGTTTTGCCCAGAGTGACCTTTCAGCTGTTGAAGCTGGATGTTTGCGTAGTCCTCGTCTAGTTGTTTTGACTCCAAAAGTGTACACTGCAGCTGTCTCTGCTTGTTTTCCTCATGAAAGCATCTTGAGTATTTGTTTTCCTAAACATGTCCCATGACATTTAAAGTGCTGTTTTTTTTCATTCGTTGTGCATTTTTGTGCACACACCGGTCATACACGTTTTCATTTTAAAAATGTTGTGTAAATGGAACCCTTTTATATTGGGGTAAGTACAATTAACTGGAGAATGTCAGTGTTTCTCTCAACTGACAAAATAAACATCTTTCTTTTTAATACCTTTTTAATACCTTAAACCCTTTATAGTGTAGCAGCTGAGTTGCATTGCCTCCTGCTGTCACGGTTCTGGGTTGGTGTCACATAATTCACTTCCTGTTCCTTGTCGTCCCTGGTTTGTCTTGTGATTATGTGTCTCCGCCCCTCACCTGTGTCTAGTTTGTGTTTTGTCCAATGTCCGCCTGCCTCTCGTTTGTACCTCGTTCCCTGCCCACCTGTGTCTTGTTTAGTCTTGTGTATTTAAGTCTCCCCCTTTGTTCTCTTCACTGCTCAGTCATTGTAAATGCTTGCTTTATTGTCCATGTGTTTAACTAAGTAAAGACTTTTTTTTGTGAAACAACCTTGTCGTGCGCTTGGGTGCTACCAATCCCTGTAGCCATTTCGTGACACCTGCTCCTATATTGATTTCTCTTCTTTATGTGAACGAAATCAAAGTCACCTAGAAGTCGGAACTCCTCTGATTTCCTGCTATTGTAAATTCGTCCTTTTGCCTCTCCTTGCACCCTGGTTTTGAACTGTCCCAGATCAGATGTTAAGTGTATTGATCCTGGGCAAGGGTTCAACACACAGGGAAACAGACCGCCCTGCCCTCCTGATCTGGCCTTGAGCCACGCTTGAACATTCCAGCAGCAAAACTGTAATGAGCTGTCTGGCTTAATCTGTTTCAGCTCGAGAAATCACAATGTAAGGTGGGTTTAAAAGTTCAATGAATGGTAGGAGAAACGATGTAAGGAGAAGCAAATAACATTGAAAATTAGATTATTCTGCCAAGGTATTCCATATAGTATTATATTTACCGAAATGTTCTTTTGTCTTTGTTGCAGATGTACTCTGGCCTGGCCGCGGTCTCGTCTCCTCACAAGCGAGTTCAACAACAGAAGAAGAAGATCGCCGTTTCCTGCTCTGCTCCGGCCCACATTGACATCAGAAAGGCCGACGTGATGGTCTTCAGCTAAACCAAAATCCTCTCCTTTTTCATGACCCGCTTCCTGTTGCATTGCCTCGCCTCCTCCTGAGAACTCTCTCGCCATGGTCTGTTTCCTGGCCTCCGTCTTTTTCCTGGTCCTCCAGTCCTACGCTTCCCCCCCTGAGCTGGTCCAGGCAGCGGTCCCCCTGCACACGCTGGACCTCGATGCGGGATTACCAGCCAACGCCTCTGGGGATCTTCCGCCCCCAGGCACGAGTAAACGAGCCCCGCACAGCATCATCATCGGGGTGCGTAAGGGCGGCACCCGGGCGCTGCTGGAGATGCTGGACATTCACCCCGAGGTGGCGGTGGCGGCCACCGAGGTGCACTTCTTCGACTGGGACGAGAACTACGCCAAGGGCTTCGACTGGTACCGCGACCTGATGCCGTACTCGTACCCCGCGCAGATCACGGTGGAGAAGACGCCGGGCTACTTCACGTCGGCCCTGGCGCCGGAGCGCATCCGCGCCATGAACTCATCCATCAAGCTGCTGCTGATCCTGCGGGACCCGGCGGAGCGGGTCGTGTCGGACTACACCCAGGTGTACTTCAACCGGCTGGAGAACCACAAGCCCGTGCAGGCCATCGAGAACCTGCTGGTGCGCAACGGGGCCCTCAACACCCGCTACAAGGCCATCCACCGCAGCCTCTACGACGTGCACATGCGCAACTGGCTGCGCCACTTTCCCCTGGAGCAGATCCACATCGTGGACGGGGACACGCTGATCCACGACCCGCTGCCCGAGCTGCAGAAGGTGGAGCGCTTCCTCAACCTGCCGCCCAGGATAGTGTCCTCTAACTTCTACTTCAACCAGACCAAGGGCTTCTACTGCATCCGCAGCGACGGACGTGAGCGCTGCTTGCATGAGTCCAAAGGGCGGCCGCACCCGGCCGTCAACAGCACCGTGCTGCAGAAGCTGCGCTCGTACCTGCGCGAGCACAACCACAGCTTCTACAGGCTGGTGAAGCGCACGTTTGACTGGCAATGAGGGCATCTGGGCAGGCAGACTCAAAGAGGGAGAGGGTCCTTTCTTTGCTTTGCCTGTGATGAGGGCAACGGGAATGAATGGAAGGCAGGAAGACTGAGGGGGGGGGGGGGGGGGGAAGAGGGAGAAGCACTTTATGGACCTGACATTTCAACACCCATTCGAATAGCTTCGTAATAACTACCATTATAAACTCTGGTTTCCACAGAGTGGGGCGATATCTCAAGCCTAAGGAAAAAAATCTTCAAAACTGTAGCCAAGGTAATATCAAAAAATGTAAAATGACTCCCCAAGCTTGGCAAGTCTTTCTCTCTGTGCTGTATTAGTGACACATCGCAGCGGTATGAAGTTTGTAAAAAAATTAAAAAATGCCAATTTTCTTTCTTCTCTTATTTGATATTCTTGTTCTTAATAATAAATAAGTTGCTTCAAGATATTCCAGTGGCTTTTCTTTCTTCTGGTGTTTTAGCCCACCCTGCAAATGCTCCAGTCACCCAGAGCGATGAACCTCTCCGTTACTTTACACAGCGTGCCAAAGTAGATGGAGGCATAAACCATTGAGGTGTGGTGGATGTTTGGACATTAATGTGAGGAAATGGTTGCCTCGGAGCCATGCTTTAGCAGTACAGGAATCACTAATGGATTTGGACATTGAAAGGTAGCTAGTGCCTGCAGGTAAATCGGACCAATCTCCATAGTCGGCGAGCTGAAAAACTGAGACGGATTTCATCCCTTTTCAACAATTGACTCAGTTTTTCGAGGTAGCCTTAAATGATTTTATTGAATACTGTTGAATTCTCCAAACGTCTGCGGTGTGGAAACACAATTCTATCAACCTATTCCATTTAAAAAATATCCACCCTTTTTCTCTTGCTTTTTCCCAGAAACCCATTGTCCTCGTCCACCGCACACAGCTGATAGACAAGGCTCTGGTTTCCTCTATTGATCGGGCTTTAAACAGCAGCCAAAGCTACAAGTCCACAGGGAGCGGTAATATTCATTTGATCTGCGGCGCCGCATCTGCCGGTCTTGGCAGCATCAGAATTAGCAGCACTTCTGCTGCAGCGACTAGTGCCATGTTGGATCCATAACGGAGGGGCAGAAATGGCTTCAAGTCTGTTTGCAGGCCAAAGAAAAAAATATTCACAATCAGCCAGTTTATATCTCAGCTACGGCCATAAAAACACATTGTTTAGATATACATCTAGAAGTGTGTACAATGATTGGAATGGATTACATAGATTTATAAATCCTGTTGGCCCTAAACCGCCTGGCAATGTGCCGCGGTGAACTCCGGCTCGGGGCACTTGGAGTTCAGTCAGAAGCGAGGCGTGTGCGTGTCAGGCCAAGAGTGTGGAAACACATCCAGACAGCCTCTTCCCAGGATCCTCACCATCCATGCCCCACAGGTGGAGAGGTGTGAGGATGTGATGTCAGACGGATACCTCGTGACCCCGGTCTGGGGCCCCTCGTGACCGCTGTCTGATGGCCCCTTGTCTGCCCCTGTCTCCGTCTCCCCTGCCAATGGCCTGGAAGAAGATAAAACATGCACGGCACGTCCAGCTCTCTGCAGGGACTCCTCCGGTCTGGCACGGGGGCTGCGGACGTGGGCACACGCACGGCAGATTACCACCAAGGTGTTGGAGGCTGGGTTTAAAAGATGGAGAGATCCGTCTGTCAGAGAGGAGGAGAGTGTGATGTGTTTGCAGTGTAAAAACACAAGCTGGGTAGATTACAAAAAGAGGAATCTGCTTTGGTATATGTGTCGGGACAATTGTAGGGGGAGAGAAGACATACATGGTGTACGTGTGCAACTGTTAGTTGCAGAATTTGTTTTTTTTCGTTCGAACTAAATTACAAATTGTAACATTGTTTAACTATATTTTTTACTTTGAATCCAAAAAGGGAAATACCAATACATCCAAAATAATACTGTGGCAACCCGCCTCGGGGAGTGAACCACCTCGCTTGAATCAGCACTCGAATCGCTTGGGTGTTAAGCCACAACGGCACGTTTAATCAAACATAATAAGTCTTTCTTATAAAAGAACTAAAAGATGATTGTGTGGCGCAGCCACAACGGCTGGACTCTCCGTCCACCCCAGCCACGAGAGAGCCCTGAATGGCTGTGGAAGCCTGCCTTTTGAGCAGGCTTCCTCCCGGCTCCTCAGGTGCTCTGCATCATGTTGATTGCGACGGGGCCGGGTTGCCACAAGACCTATACACATGCATGCCTATACAAATTAAATGGACTATGGTCCGCTATGGTGGACCCAACTGTTGCCAATAAATGGTACGAAATACACCCTCATTATCTCTAAATATAAATGGCCTGAAAAATAGATTAGTATGATCATTTTAAAAAGCGAGAACCAAAGAACCTTACATTTTGTGGTTTGACCTCAACTTAATTTTCAACCATTTTTGGCGTCTACTGTATAAATTAGCCTAATTAGTGAATATTAAAAAGTGAATACCAACTCAAGATGCCATCCTGAATGTGTTATTTAAATGCTAACTGCTATCTCCAAATGAAGATGTGATGGGTCATTCAGTAGCAATCTGCTGCAGAACTGCTTGAACATGTCATCCTAGACAGCTTGTAAAAATCCATCTTTACACTGTGATTGATGAAGCACTTAGCGTACAATGTAATCTCAAACAGTGCTGTACTTTGTTTGGTAATTGTGTGATGCAAGTCTATTACCGTGTCCTTGACATAAATGAATGACCTCCCCATTGACGTACAGTAGGTGACAATCAGAGGGTGATGGCTGCACTATACAAAGAGGAAGGCCTGCACACTATCCAATCAAGAGATCAATTCATTTTTATTTAGCCTATTTACACATTTAAATAAAATTCTTTACACATTTATGAAACTATTGAGTCTTTGTCAAATATAATTTGACTCGTGAACTATATTCAGGTGATTTAATGGCAATTTGATATAATATAGCATAATCTTTGCACAAACACAGTCTTTTTGCAGGATTTAAAATCTGTTAATGCTATGCCACCCAGCTGTGCAGGGGTTACCATCTAAGCAAGTTCCTAGTGTGCGAGTTGCTGCCAAACTTCATAAGATCAAAATGGCTCCATTGTTTACCGGATGAATAACCACGTTGCCTCACTTTTAGCTACAGAGACGTATTGTATGCCGGAAGTAGTTGTTTCATTTCATTCAATGAACAAAAGGTAAGACACCTGCATTTATCAAGCAAACTGCAACGTCAATACACACACATCTCTTATCACACACCTTTTGAGCACCAACCAGCCTGCAGACTTTAAAAAAAATATATGCTTTAGTAACTGAGTGATGAAGCCTTAACAACATTTTCTAAACATGACGGATTGACTGGAAATCCAATCATTATTGAATATGTGACGTCATTTGTTGTCCACTGTGTTTGACACACTTTCTGGGAGGATGGGAGGGTGAATTATTAACGTAGTGTCAAAGCTGTACCAATAAGTATACCAGAAAGAAGATTATCGGGTAGAAACCAAGCCTGCTGCGATATAGGTATTCAGATGTGTGTGTGTGTGTGTGTGTGTGAGTGTCTGTGTGTGGGAGGAAAAACTACAAACTCTTTGATGTGCTGATGAAGAACGGATGTCGTGCTGTTTTTCAGGACATAAAACACATCACTAAGCAGAAGCCCAGGGAAACTAAACTCATACTGTATACATATATTCATTTGAAGTAAATATTAATTTCAGTGCCACCGTACGCGATTCATTCTCCTCAAATATGCAGATGCTGACAGCCACACAAATGCATATAATAAACATAATGCAAAAGGCCTTAGCCTACTTACAAGCACTGAGGTATGACCCATTGGGCACAGTGAGACATCTCACTGTAAATATATATTACAGAGTGGACAACGACCGCCCCCTCGCCTCTGTGTCTCGGGCCCCTGAGTTCTGACCAGCATCCTCGCATCTACATAAATCAACGCCCGAGAGCAAAGTGAAAGCTCTGCCAGGCGTTTCCACAGCGATATGAAGTCAGCTCTCCTCTAGGGGCCCCGCTAAGGGCCTGGGTCCCCCCCCCGGCCCCGTCTGCGGCTGCGTGGGGCAACATCATCCAGCACAACAACATCAACAACAGACTGAATGCACAGCCACGGCAGAGGCTCCGTGTAGCTCACAAGCGCTTCCCGGGGCCCTGGTGTCACACACACATCCAGAGCCGGATTAACCCAAAGGCAAACTAGGCACGTGCCTAGGGCCTGATTGGCGGGGGGGGGGCCCAGACAGAAGGACAATTTTTTTTTTTTTTTTTTTTGGAAATAGCCTATACAAATGTCCTATCTACTATTTATTTCAGTGTTAATATATCAATATATATTAATTAACTAAAAATAGTGACGTTGTTTATCTTAACGTTACGTCACATTAACGCCAATCAGTTAAGTCCGAGGGGAGGCCAGCGGGACAAGACTAAGCGGAACAATAAAGCTAGCAGGCAGGTCGTTTTTTGAGTAGGCTAACATTCAAGATGCTTTCGGGTGTGGCAAAACGTAAAAAGAAAAAAAATGAAGAGGAACAAAAGAAGAGACAGCGGGGGGCTATTGAGAATGAGGAGTTGTCGTCACGGCACAGAGCCCCTCCCCTTCCCGCCATGTTGGAAGGTACGCCCCTCCGAGTGCAGCTGAGCTTTGCGTTATTGTTGACACGGTAGCTGCTAGCAGAGGAGGTTGTTGCAATTCTGTACTGTTTTAACAATGCCTGGAAATAACTGCTGCGTTAAAAACTGCTCCAATGCCTCACACGATCGTCGAGGAAACCATAAGAACAGTGGGCTACATTTTGTCTGGTTCCCTAAATGGACAACGCACTGAAGGCTGCCCCACACTACGATTTTTGAGTCGAATGTACACCACACACATAAAGAGAATCTCAGCCGATTGTTGCTCTCCGATCGTAAATACAAATACATGAGATTCGAACACAAGACGGAACACCACACACTATAGGGCAATCTTGTCCGATAATTGCCCGCTGCAGGGCTGTGGAGGTAGAACTAGAGCAACTCGCGTCAACAGTGAAGATGGATCAGCGTCTTTTGACAGCAGTGGTTTCCGCGGTGCTTATGTTACGGGTCCCGTGAACCGGGCCGCGTAGCAGGGTGTAAATGGTGCTCTTTCAGTGTTGTACCGTCCTGAAATACATATAACAAACAGAGACACGGGCACATCACTTCCTTCCTCTCCGACAGCACGTGGAAAGAGTAGATTTATTGTAGTTCACACTTGGAACACAATTTGAGATGATCTACTCAATCTTCATTAATCCACTATACATATCCTCATATATGCACTCTTCACATAACACGATATTATTTAGTATTTTCTTAGGTTTAAACCTTGCAACAAAACAGTTTACTAACTGTTTCCTCTTCCCTGCAAACCCGGAGCAAACAGACACACAAATCACAACTCTCAACAATACAACAATGATAAAAACATGAACTTAAACCAAATGTACAGGAAGCCACACATTCGCACTGACGCAACAAACACACACGCATTCGTACCGACGCGACAAACACACTCGCATTCAGACACGGACGAGGACATGAGCACGCGCCGCTGCCGCGCCGCTGCCGGCCACCACAGTTAGCAGCCAACGTCGGCACACACACAGGTCCCGACACGCACACACAAACTCTCTCAACACCAACACACACTCGGGGACACCACCACATCAACACACGAAACTCAAAAGCACCGATACCGACCTGAAATACATATAACAAACAGAGACACGGGCACATCACTTCCTTCCTCTCCGACAGCACGTGGAAAGAGGACGACCGCAACGCAACCCACTCCGTCGCAAACTTTCGGTCGGCAACCGGCGCCCCGCCTCATACTGCCCCCTGCTGCTCGTAACGCTAAATTACTACTGTGCTCGCAACACCATGAACCGGTTTTCCAACCTCAATTCACTCAAATATATTTGAGATCAATGTGATCTCTCAAGGGCATCACACTTACAGAGAATATCCGTGTCAGTTCGGCCGCGGCGCAATTAATGAATAAAGATCATAAACATCATAAACTGAATGGCTGCATGTACAAGTGTTGTGAGACACGGCTGCGAACCGGCAACTTTCAAAAAAAGTAGTGCCGGTTTGGTTCCGTGCCGCTGCCGTATCCAGTGGAATAGCCTACATTGACTATAATGGTTTCTAAAGCCCAGTTCATACCAAAGATTCGCGACGCAACTGCTTGCAACTCGCAACTCCTTGCGACGAGACGGGCTGAGACGTTCTAAAAACGGGGCAGTTCACACCGCTGCACCGGGCGTCGACGGCAGGTGGTCTCCCTAACTGTGTGTGAACGCTCTGGCACAGCTGAGAGCCGCAACAGCATCACAGCATCCTGCTAAATAGTAGGCTAACCTAACTTAGGTTTGCGATTCGTTTTATTTTGGTTGAGAGTAGGCTAGAGTTGCTGTGTCTCGCCATTCTCCACTACGTCTGCATTGTAGTAATTCGCTGGAGTTTAGTTTGTTTAGATCCCGCTAGTTGGATACATTGCATTCTTTCGTAGTGGCGACTTCTCGACTGCAAGGGAAGCTCGGCTTCACCTAAAATTTCGAAAATTAAATGGTCGGATATATACTGTTGTGTTAACATTTCATTTATTAAAAATGCGTTAGAACACGTCCATCTCGAAGACGAGTTCGTTCAGAATCAGCTGCTTATCGCAGGTCGACTGACTCGATTTCCTTCTCATACACTTGTTTAATTTGCGTGTGTTTAGATGGGCGCGCACACACACGCGCACACACCAAGCATCACCCGCATTCATTCATTATTTTAAACACTCACTCGCGGTAAAACTATGTTTTCTCACGATCAAATACTCATCAATCCTAAAAGTAATGGGCTTGTACACGATGTCTTTGTCAAGAACATGTGTTTGCTGTACGGTGTTTGCAGATGCATTGATTTAAAAGTAGGCCTACAACTTACCGCTGTATCAGCTGTTCTTTCCCAAATCATTTAACCAATCATTTACCCTAAAACTAGATTTTGTTTTGGAAGCCTGGAATATACTTTGCTCGAATTTATTATTGTTATTATTATTATTTTAACGCATGGCATAGCCTACTATACTTCATTCATGTTCATTCATGTAGCCCTATGGAAAAAAATGTTTCCACAATCCAAACGCTATTTCTATGCAGTTTCACACGTATGAATAATCTTTGACATCATAATATTTAACATGCAAGTGTAGTGGTGCCTGGTTGCTGCGGGGGAAAATCAGCTTTGCGCCGGGTGCAAACTAGCAACGACACGTATGCGTCGGTGTAGAAAGTCAATTGCGCCGGGCGCAAGATAGGGCCCTTCTTCTGTTTGGCGCACATGGCTAATTTGCATACGCGTACAGGACTGTTGGAATGGGAACACGTCGGACTGGCAGCATGTAACCATAACAACGGCTAACGTGTAACGTGGTCCCGTTAAAATAATGTCAATGAATCAGCTCAAGCCTAACGTAATCTACAATCGTTGTTCTGGAACCAAAGATAAGGATCTACAACTTGTAGGCCTATTTAATAAGCCTAAATTGTTCTGTGCTGTGTCCTGATTGGCTGAAGAGAAATAGCCACATCGTTGCGTTCTAAAACTGGACCTGGCGATTTGACATGTTCAATCTTTGGGGACTCCTTGCGACGCCTTGCGACGACCAGTTCACACTGCTGCAACTTTTCCCCTGCGACGTTCTAAAACCGTCTCGTTGCGCTTAATGTCTTCGGCGAACGTTTTTATTGCCGTGCCGCTTCCGTGACGGTTCTGGTGGAAATTGCCCTTCACTCAACATTCCGAAAATATCTATCATGTTGGATAACCCCGATTTTGCGATCGGGTGCTCTTGGAGTTGATGAGATTATATCTTGGAACACTAGAGACAGAATAATCTTGGCCGATTTTCGTCGATGAGAGTGTGTTCTCTGCATTTTCACTAGGACCCTTTTCCTTCGCCTTATTCTTCTCCATTTATTTCTTTATTTCTAACTCGTAATGTCTCCTGCGTCTCTATGTCGCGTATTTCCTCATCTGTCTCTATGCCGCTCTGACAACGTTGCCCCTGGCAACCGATAGCCGTGGATGCCATCATGGCGGACCGACTCAAACCCCTCCCCAAAAATCATATGAAATCACGAGCCGTCCGACAGCTGTGAACCTGCAATGCTGACACCTATTGTGATTTACTGGTACTACTGCCTTAACAATGACACTGGCAATGGATAAGAGATAAGGATAATTTAATAGCATTTAATGGAGCCGTGTAATAACATATAAATAATAAAAATCAAAAAATAGTCTGATAGACTAATATAATATACAACACATGACTTATTTTGGCGTACAAATAACCATTTTATTAGTAACTTTGGTAAGTTTCAGATTTCAATTTATGAATAACATCGATGGAGGGGGGCCCAAAAAATACAGTCTGCCTAGTGTAGTCCATTTATTTAATCCGGCTCTGCACACATCTATTTCCATCCACGACGGCTGCAGCTGGAGGGAGCACCTGGGAGAGCAGGCAAGGTCTTTATCTACGACTATCTGCTCCCTCTTCCTCTCTCCATCAGTCTCTCTCTCCAGCTCTGTCTCTCTCCGCTCCCTTGAAGATATTTATTCTGTTGTTATGCTTATCCCCCCCTGAGCACCTCACACCGGCTGCTTGCAACGAGTTGAGTTTCCTTCATTATATTCTGCCTCTCAGTGTCTTTCTTCCTTCCCTCCTTCCTTCATCTGCTTGAGCACGGTCGAGACTGTGCAGGGGACATGAACACCATTAGTAAACTCGAACTCTATTTGTAAATGATGACTAGCACATTTACGTTTACTGTTAATTAACAGTTTGTTAGCTAGTTCATGCACTGACTTATCCATGGTTAAGGAATGTTCCTTTATTGTCAGGTGTTACCTGGTGTTCATGAGTTGCCAAACCACCATCCTCCTCACTCAGCCATACAGCCCTGCGCCCTGCACACTCCCTCTTCTCCCCCCCACCCACCCCCTCCTCCCAGCCACGTTCATGTGTTCCGAGGGCGTGGGGGGGGGGGGGGGGGCGGGTGGGGGCGGGGGGGCGCTTCCAGTGTTGTTCTATTTGCAGCCTGGTACGAGATGGAGGAGATACAGTGTGTTCAAAGGGAAAATCGAAGACTTCAGAGGAACAACGATAACATCAACCCTGCCTCCATAGTCGGCGGTATATGCAGCACCCCCCCTCCCCCACACCCTCCTCTCCCCTCTTCTCCCCTCCCCTCCCCTCCCCTTACCCGAAGGCTGATTGGGATCCACCGAGACACAAGCTCACATTAGGGGCCGGCACTCATTGACTCCAGCAGGTCACTGACGGGGTCGAGGGAGAGGGGAAGAGGGTGTCACAGCGACAGGGAATGTGTGTGTGAAAACAGATTTGCACTTTCCCCAGCCAGAGTTACTTCCTCGGTGAAACAGCATTCACAGTGGCCTTGTCGGTTTCATTTGTGATACGAAAACAAGTTTTCTTTGCTCACATGTTTTTATAAACACCCCATTAGGCCCTGAAGCACCTTTCAAGCTGAAACTGAGAAGAAAAGGCCATGAGGAGAGAAGGTGTGAGGATGGAGTTGGAAGTGGTCCAGAGTGTTATCAAATGGTAACATGCCTGAGATGCCAGGGCTGGCTCTCTGCACGGCTGCCAAGGATTCTTAAAAAAAAAAAGAAGGGTTTCAAGATGTTAATACACATGAGTAAACTAAGCATATGCTGTATAGTACAACGGTTGGAGCCATCAAGGAACAGCTTGGAACTGAGAATTTTTTTTGACGTACACACTGGCATTTGTTAGTTTCAGGCTAATGAAGATAAACCTTATTTGCAATTCCTCTTTTTTGAACTTACACTACATAGTAAAGTTGTGCATATGCTGCGGAGTATGTAAAAATAAACAGACGTGTCGCCGACTGACAACAAGTACAAACAAAGAACTTTAAGTGGCTGGAAAAGCCAATTAAAAGCTGAAAACGCAGCCATCCTGAACACTGCTCTCCCTTTCCCACTACTGTTTCACTACTGTTTGCTGCCATCGCCGCTATTATTGTGGAAGGCTATGCACTTATTTTTAGTCAGAGGGAGCGTGGTGAATAATCAGTCCCGTTTTATAATAACATCATCATTAGGAGAAAAAAAGAAAGATTCTGTCTCAAGAGATGAAAAAAAAAAGGACTTCAATACTGTTCCAATTTAGACCCAATCTCTGAAGCTCACTCCATTCAATCTGATGTGCATCAGATCTTCATAGGTTGACTTTGAAAGGGATTTGATGTTTTCGTACTGGGCTCTGGTTGACCTCTGTGTCTACTGAAATGCAAGAAGGGGAAGCGTGTATAGCGACACCACTGTTCCTTTATGCGTCCGCTCAGTGGCTTGGACATTAAGGTGCTCCCTCATCTCGGTGCCATGGCGCCTTAAGGAGCAGTGAAGACGAGCAACACACACACACGATGCCACCCATACCACCCATACATAGTAAACATACACGCATGTGTGTCACAAAGTGAATATGACCATAATATGAAAATAATTGGTCAGAATCACACCATATCCAGCCTTGCTCCTTTATCCCCTTAGTACCCTCCTATTTTGTGCATTGCTATCTGTAAGTCAGTAAATATTTTTAATTTTAATGAGTTACAAGTTACATTTACCCTACTAGGCCTACTTTAGAATGTGTTTCAACCTAATCGGCAGATATTTTTTTGATAAATCAGACAGGCGATATGAGAGACACATGAGAGAGAAGGTGCACATAAGAGATAAGGGAACCTTTGGCCAAGAATATTAGTTTCTCCAATCTGCTCCAGAATGCAACCATGTCTTACCTTGAGACTTCCATAGCTGGGCTGTACGTTTGGAATATATCAGATAAACTGGACAGCAGATATGGGAGACACATCCATACTTTTTCTTTTACTTTCGGCCAAGTAGATTATTCCTCCAATGTTGTCCAAGACGTAACCCTGTCTTAAGTCCACTGTGCCTGTG
>NC_140277.1:11064662-11189662 GCF_964030765.1 Micromesistius poutassou
TCTGCCTCCAGGGTGGAAATGTCTGCGCTGAACAAACTGGGGAGCCTTATTGCAAACTTTCATAGAGGAAACAGCGCGCGGGGAAATAGCTTGAAGCGTACTTGTTAAAAAACAGATCGATGTGAACATAGCAAATGTGGACTTTTTACAGAGTGGGCCGCCTTTGCCTTTTCAATTTGTTTGGAAGAAGAAAAAACAGATTTTTCTCCACACACAGAGTAGAAGCTTTGGTCCCCGGACGAGGGTGGTCCTGGCATTGTGTTTGAAGCGTTCAGGGGATAAGAGCAGATTAAGGGAATTAAGGCGAGACCTCTTGCTCGGAGGCACTCAGGATAGTAGCGTTGTGGCTTTTGTGTGTGTGGGAGATCGAACATGCCTCTCCCTAATCCAACATCCCGAGACACGCAAATGCCAATGTACAGATATCTCGGCGTATAACTCTTACCACCAGAATGACCTAGTTTAGGTGAATAACGTTACTGGAAGGACCACCAAAAACACCCAATTTGCACAGAACATTATCCCCAGTGTCCTCACAGTTGATTGCTTTGTCGCTTCAATCAGTGCTTCTACCATCATGTATCACTAAGATACTGCAGAGTTGGTATGTGATACTGGAAGGGGCAAAGAAAAGAATTTGCCGCATTAAGCTCTAAACAAAAAGTTCCCATCTGCCTCCTGCCAGTGCGCAACTCAATCTAACAGCGACTCCCTGTTTCAGGCGTTATGAAGACATGCCTGGCCAAGGCAAAACATTCCATCTCAGGGTAGGAATGAAGACGTTATTCGGCTGGGGGAGCATAATGAGGTTAGCTGCTCCCCGTTCTCCTGCTGGGGAGAGAGTTTTGTTTAGAATGGGGCGGAGAGGGGATAGAGGGGGCCGGGGGGGGCGGGCCATAACATCAGCATTGCTGAGTAGCGAGGTGAGAGAGCGGGGTGTGTGTGTGTGCGTGTGTGTGTGTGTGTGTGTGTGAGGGGGTATTGTCCCGGTACCCCACCCCTGTGGGACAGACCTGGGGAGGTAGCGAAGCAGAGAGTCGTTTGAAGTGGTAATTTGTGCCCGGGGGACCCGAGGGAAGGAGCGCTAGATTGAAATGTCTTCAACGACAGACCGAGAGAGAGACATGCACACAGACACACCGACGGAAGGCCGTACGGACGGACAGACAGGCAGGCAGGCAGGCAGGCAGGCAGGCAGGCAGGCAGGCAGACGGCTGCTGCTGTTGATGTGTGACTCTCTCTGGGACACCTTGCAAATGAGATGTGAGGAGTGGGGGTGAGGGAGGGTGGGGTGACAGACACGTACCGTATGATGACATGAGGGGGGAAGAGAAAGGAAGAGAGGACTTAGCTAATGAATCAAATGAGGAAGGCGGGCTCTGATGGGAATGAGAGTTTTAGCACATCATAAAATAAGAAACGCACAAAGTGTGAGTGTGAGTTGAACAAAGGCACAGTGACACAAAAAGGGGCAAAGGTTCCTTTAATCCAACTCCCCTCACTGTATCACTGCTGATACAGAGAGGGCACTGGTTTCAAGGTTACTACCAGAAGCTACAGCCTGCTCTGGCAGTCATGGGCTAGCAAGACACTGAGCCAGCTATGGTCTCAATCTGGAGCGCAAATCAAAGACTAACGATACTGCCTTTGTATCATGTATCATTCATATCACACAACCTACGAATACAGACATAATAGTAAGTAACACGGTACAGTGACAAAGTGTCAAAATTAAATCACCCTTTTTTCATGTACATTCCTAAGATGCCATTGTAAATAAAATGTAAATTACCTTTGTTACATTGTGTATAATGGCTATGTTTTTTTTAAACGGCTATGTTTTGTATAACACAGTAAACTGGATGCTGTGCATCCGCCTTGACGCGAAAGCAACGCCTTGAAGCGTCTCCGTTTCTATCAAGTTTCAACCCGGTTTCACCCAGAGGTGAAGGCAGTGGGCCTATGCTGTATATATATATTTATATATTTATACGCCAAACAAACTGCCAGCAGCTCTACGCGACCATGAATATTTCCTTGAGAATAGAAAGAGGTTACACAAAGTTCCAAGGTGCAAGCGATGATGATGATGAAAGAGTGGGTCTGATGGAAAACACGCGTTACTCCACAACACATCAGTAAGCATCATTTCAGTCAGAAAGCTATATCACAGTAGAGTCCGAGGTGAGTGTTCAAAGATTCCTTTGGCCCCCAATTATCAGTGCCTTGTTCAACTACTCTCTGGCCTTCATTCTCTGTCTGTCTGTGTTGCTGTCTGCTGCCTGCGTATCTTTCATATGCAAACTCTGACGTACATTATATATGCAAGCACAGGCAGACGTCAACACAGACACAGACACACAGACAGACAGAAAGACAAGGCATACACTGACTAACACTGACACACACCCACACATGCGCATGCACACACACACACACACACACACACACACACACACACTTCCTCCCTTCTGCCTCTGTCTGTCTGTCTCTCTCCTATACACACACACACACACACACACACACACACACACACACACACAAACATGCCCCCCCCCACACACACACACACACTGGCTCACTCACTCTCCCGGATATGGAGCCTTGCTGGCTGGGTGGGAGGAGATCTTCTCCCTCATTGGAAGCTTCCTCCAGATGGCCCGACTACACCTACGACCGCCGCAGACCTCCAGGTGGGAAACAGGTAGCTCCTCCACCGGTCCCCCGTCTCTCTCCCCCCCGGGACCCCCCACTGCTGAGCTGAGGTGTTGAGGCAGACCCCAGGCACATGTGGCCTTATTCTGTCAAACACCCCCAGCTCCGCCTCCCCCCCCCCCCCCCCGTCTGCTGTGGATGGGCCCCTACGTTAGGGCCCCCCGGTCTCCATCTCCGTCTGTCTTGAGTGTGTCTCGGCACGGAGGCAAACAACCCGACAAGGGAAACAGAAGGAAGTGAAATTAGCTGTAGAGAGGGCCACTGAGAGTTTAGGACGCACACACACACACACAAACACACACACACACACACACACACACACACACACACATTGGGTTGATATTCACGCTACCAGAGTGGTGTTACACCCAGGCAGAAGACAAAGAGCCTTGTTTCTGCACATGACGGAATTGGGCAAGGTATTAGCTGTGTTCACATTATTGGCAGTGAATTAAGTTCTTTGTTAGCAAAACGACCTTGGAGCGGCTTCAATGTAGAAGCTTTTGGCAATGTCGTCCGTGTGTCAGAAATACAATTTGGCAAAAAATTTCCTGGCTGAAAAAAAAACTTCCCTGAATGTTATTAATTAATGTCTGAAGTGAAGAGGTCCAGGAAATAATGCAGCTGTTGGAGGGAGCTCAGACAAGATGGCTGACTGGCTCCTGGACCGATCTGTTGTTGATGAACCAAAATCTGATAGGTGGGACCTTCTGAACTCTGCAGAGCTGCCTGCTGCGGTTAGGACAAACACATCATTCATCAACCTTTGTCCCCCGAGGGAGATTTGAGTGAGAAAGATGCAACAGAGACTGGCTCATTTTATGTTGAAATCGATTCATTTGTATAGTATGTGTATACAGTGAACATATGGGGGTGTTTCAAAACTATTGCCTGCCACTTTCTGGATTTTTTGTATATATATACTGTATGTTTGTTTTTAGGATAATATCTTACTTTACTTTACCAAGATACAATTCCATCTTCCATTATCAACCTGTTATACCATGTTTTACGCCTCCCAACAGGATATTGTTATCCCCCTCGTGGGAGCTCTTACTGAGAGGGTGACTCGCCGGTCAAGTGCAGTGACTCAGCAGGCGTATGTCTTGACTTGTGTGACAGACCGTGCTCCAGGTAGATCTCACCACTACTGTGCGGAGAAGACAGAGACTTCACCCTGCTGTGTCCATACGGGGAACGGTGCAGGCCTGCTGCCCCAGTCAGAGGTGGAATCTGTTGCCACCTAGTGGCAGTCAGTGGAAACAGCGGGGGCGGTTTGGTCGGGGTTGATTGTAAGTAACGGAATCAGAAAAACAGAGGTGAAAATAAATTCAACACGTTCAAATTTCTAAACAGATTCTGTGCAGAAATGTGTGAATGTAAAAAGGGCCCATGTGATAACTTAAAAGGGAGTGTATATTTATATATCTGTACTTAATAAATAGGCTGCTCAAAAACAAACATTGTGACGTGTAAACAATCCTGGAAGTTCCAAAACTGCAACTTTGCACAGAATATAATTCAGCCAAACACACCTCCTTATCCCACACATCCCTGCTGCTGATATGACCTCTGCTATAGGCTTGGAAGGTCTAGGTGTTTTTTATGCAATATATATGAAAGTAACTACTGATCACAGGACTAGACGTCTTTGATGTATGGCCTACTGTCCATAGTGTCGCCCACCAGGAGCCCCTGAAAGGGGAGCACAGCTTCCTCTGGCAGGCCGGACCAACCTTGACATGCCAGTACACTCCCCCCCAGTGTGTGCATGTGTGTGTGTGTGTGTGTGTGTGTGTGTGTGCATGTGCTTGTGTGTGTGTGTGTGTGTGTGTGTGTGTGTGTGTGTGTGTGTGTGCATGTGCTCGTGTGTGTGTGTGTGTGTACATTCAGAGACCTTGTCTGGAGACCTTCAGCGCAATGGAGCACCAGGGGCATCCAGTCTTCTGTGAGAGAGAGACGGAGAGAGAGAGAGAGAAGAGAGAGAGAGAGAGAGTGGGGGTTGGGTAGAGGGAGACCCTGAGGAGATAAGAACATATTCACATTTTTGCAGAACAGCCTGTTCCTAAAACACCCTGACTCTTTCACTCACTTGTTTTCTCTCTCTCTCTGTCTCCCTGCACCATAGTTGATGTCTGTCTAAATCTGTGTGTGTGTGTGTGTGTGTGTGTGTGTGTGTGTGTGTGTGTGTGTGTATGTGTGTGTGGGAGAGAGAACAGATAACCGCTGTAACAAAACACACCATCAACTGGGGCCCACTCTTCCCTTTCGCCCAACCATGGACGGTACACAAGCTGCTACGAGGGACATTTTTTATTGTTGCCGTCTGTCTTCCCAACAGGTGTGTGTGTGTGTGTGTGTGTGTGTGTGTGTGTGTCTCCCAGAAGGAGGGAGGAGGGGGAGGGATGGTGGTGGTGGGGGATGTGGGGGGCTGGGGGTGTTTGCAACGCGGTCGGAGAAAACAGCTACTCTGTCTTTCTCAAACATCTTCAAGGTCCCGGTGAGGGGATATAACGGGCCGGCCCTGCGTTCCCCTCCCCAGACACGCCGCTCCAGGACACGGTGAGTCCATTCCGCACCTTCACACCTTTTCTTACCCTCCAGAAAACCCACACCTTTTCTCCTAAGAATGACCAAACACATCGGATTTCGTCTTCTCGTTCCTGTGTTGTGTTTTGTACTCTGTAATCCTTCGACAGGACATGGTTGTTTTCCCCTTGATTTTATTGAATCGTAACGTTGATGTTTTAATTCCACTTTATTTTCAGGAAGCCGTTCAATTGTGAATATGACAGAATGGCTGATCAACTAAACTTTGCTTATTATTGTTCTTTGTTTATAGCCAGCGGTATAACTTTGTGTGTGTGTGTGTGTGTGGGGGGGGGGGGGGTTGGCTGTCTGCCATGCCAGGTATACCAGTCCAACCCAGCAGGAGGCAGAGGGAGAGGGAGGACGAGAGAGCTAGGAGTGGCCCAGACTTTTTTCACTCGCTGTTCCTTTTTCCTATGCATATACCTCTTTGAGACTTAACTTTAAAGAGGCATAGGGCATGGGAAAATGGGGCTGCAGGGGTAATACACCCAATGCCCTGACCACCCAATCACCTTGGAGAGCTGGCCGATCCCCGCTGGACCCATGGGATGTGTAGTTTTTACAAAGATAAACGCCTACAAATGCTATTCCCCTGTGATGTACAATGATGAGTCTTGTCCGGTTCTTACTTGTGATGGGAATTTGACTGTGATCAAAGTTAATCCCGGTTTAAGCGCTTTATGTGCTGTTATATAATATGCTATTTGATCATGCATAATGTGAATATTTACGAATATATCTTGTTATTCACTCTCTATCCTTTTTCATATATATGGACAACTTTGATGAAACATATAATTTGTTTTTAATGTAATTGGTAAACTGATGAAGTAAACACTTTGTTACACACTTAATAAAATGTTTTTGTTCAAATCTTTCCGTTGTTGGTGTTTGACTCATGTTTACTTTGTATGCACTAGTAGACAGTAACTCAGGGTCACTCAGATGATCACAGCATTCTGCATAATACAGCTATTTATTTATTGTTTGTTGGTAGAAGCCGAGACACTTTTTATCGTCTTTATATTTCTCTCTCTCTCTCTCTCTCTCTCTCTCTCTCTCTCTCTCTCTCTCTCTCTCTCTCTCTCACTGTCTATGTCTCTAGTGAAGGGCACTTTCATGTTAATTTCATTTTTTTTTCTATAAAATATATTCAAGTATAATTTGCAACCAGTGACTTGACTTTGAAGTTTTAGTTAACTACTTGGTTGACTTGGCCTTCTTTTGAATAGTTTGTTAAGCTTTAGGAGACATTTGCGGAAATATCTTTAGAATAGACTTTCGTTTTACTACTTGAATTTAGGGTTAGGGTGAGGGTATACAAAAAAATACTGAGGAAAATATCTGAAAATATAATGTCTGCTGAACAGTCAAATAACCCTTGCCATATTTCCCTGTTATGGAACCATAGTAGGGCCTCTGGGCCGGGAGACCCCCTCCCAGCCCCTGTCCTGGCTGCAGAATGTCTGAAGCCATCAGCATGCCCCTCCCTGGCTGCTTCTGCATAACAACCCATCAACATCAACTCCGGCCCAGAGCCAGGCCCACTTACCCAGCCCAATGGATTAACAGCCACTGATCCGTTTGAGCCGTGTAAACCAAGTAGCAGTGAATGGACGCTGATGGATTACCATCCAATGCTCTTTTAACATGTTATGTGGAATGCTACTTTTGTAGGCCTAGCAAAAGCACTACTAGTAGTATACTTAAGTACTGTGAAGTATTAAGGGTACTTTGGGAGAAAAGTTGCATTGTAGATATGATGCCTACTTGATGAAATCAAATAGACATGCAAGAGGGATTAAGGGATCTAGTATATGCATGTATGTATGGGATGAGGGCTGGCTACTATTCGATTTAATGATCTCACACAAAAAGAGTGACGAGTGACTTTCCATTTAAACAACTTTTGTTACTACATAACAAAACAACATTGCATTGTTATCAACATGTTTCTGATCGTTTTAAACGTACAGTAGCCTAGTCAAACATACTCGTGGATTGGCTAAAAGTATGTAGAAATCCAGCAACCCTGCCTGAGTTTGTCGAACCATATAATCGTCGATCACTCAATGGCATCGCTATACCAATCAGAAGGTAACATTTTCAGCGGATAGCCAAGGCTTTTGGACGACAGAGTGACTCAATCAGCCCCATATTTAGAAGGTTCCTAATGACTTTAAGGTGAGGCAATACACACCTTTGGTAGACTTGAAGGCGCCATCCCAGAGAATCTCTCAAGTAAGTGCGAAGGGTTTCAGTGCGACACAAAAGGGCTTAAAGGATATCAATGATCTTGTCATTAGTTCTTCTTTGATGTCCCTTTGAAGATGCTAATCGCAAGTGAACTGCTCCACTCCCCACAGACGGCGGCCATTCGCATGCAGCCATCGGAGCCATATGGTGCTGGCGGAACGACTGTAATCATGATAGTTTAAATCAGATCCATCATTATTCGATGGCAACATAGGCAAAACGGATTATGTATATTGTTCATGTAAAACGTCGCATAAATCGCGAGAGAATGGGATAACACTTTATGATTGTTTTTTACGACATGGGATTGTATCATCATTATTGCGCCAAAAGCAGCAACCATCCCATCTATCCCTATTGGGGTTCACTTGAAAGACCCCCATACGCATAGTTTATTTGAAGACCTCCATATACGTAGGCTATACTGTTCTATCGTGTGGTCAGCCACATATGAAGAATAAGCGCTCAATGCACGGTTATTTTCCCCACAAAATTATCTACAGATTGTGTTATTTCTCGTAAAATTCCAACTCTTCAAGGACCAATTTGACATGGTGGTAAATTGTTCGGTTTGAGGCCAGAGCCTCTTGGCCCATACACCCCAGCCATGACACTCACAGGTGAGTGTTGCGTAGGCTAAGTATCACGCGTATAGGAAATTCAGAAGAAAGTTCGTTTATTATATTTCATTAATTTTTTTACACACAAGATTGTAGCTACACGTTTTTCCATAAAAAAAAATGAATTTAATTTTGTACATATTATTATAATCTCTTTAGATATATACTTTTGAATTGAACAATTCTCGTACGGCCTACATAAATGCTTATTTGATCAAAAGATAGTGCTTGAAAAAAAAAAAAAAAGAACAGAACTCTTAAGGGTGATGGCCGGGAGATATCTAGATTCTAGATGTAAAAGCATCAAGCCCACGGTTTAAACACGCCGGGGTTAATAGTAGTAGGGGGCAGCCAGCGGGTACATGTGCTGCTGGTGCACGAGCTGTTGCGCGGGGAACGCGAGCCCGCGAACTGGCTGAGGGGAGCCGTCGCGAGAGTTGTAGAGCGGGAGCTGACCGCCGAGCCCGTGGTGCTGAAACGCGGGAGCGGGCGCGTACAGAAAGGGCGGGAGCAGACTCGGCGGAGCGGAGAAGAAATCGGGGCGCGAGTCCTGGAGGTCTCGCTTCAGCTTCATCCGCCTGTTCTGAAACCAGGTCTTCACCTATGAAGAGAAAAGTTAAAAAAATGTTAGAAACTACAAATCTCGTTAGGAAGCCAGATCAAAATCCATAACCCAGCCAATAGACACAGCCCACAGGTCCTCAGCCTTGCTGTTATTTACCTGAGTTTCAGAGAGGCTAAGCTTCTCGGCGATCTTCCTCCTCTGCGTGGCGCCCAGGTACTTGTGCCTGCCGAAGGTGTCCTCCAGTCTGTTGATCTGCTCCGAAGTGAACTTGGTTCTCATCCTTCGGTGGAGGCCGGCCTCCCCCTCGCTGTCCTCCCCCTGCTCACTCTCAGAGCCCGACGTGTAGCCACAGCTATCTGTTGAGGAGAAAACAGACCTTGAGTTACAACTATTCCCAACTCGAGGCAGGGCCCTTACATGGATAAATACAGGCTATAGGCCTACCAGTACCCCAAAAACAACAAGAAATCACAATAACTTACTGTTCGGCGAGGTCGGAGAATAGCTGTCCGCCGGGGCGTTGGAAAGCACTTCAATACTTGAACAAGTCCCGGTTTTAAGTCGATCTGGAAGTGGGGCTCTCTTAACCTCATCCGTTTCCTTGTGCGTTGGATAAAAACTTTTGGACAGCCATTCAATGGAGAAGTTTGCCATGATGTCCTGATGGTGTCTGGCCTGGTGCCCGTGTGGGTCGGCTCCTGGCCGCTATATAGGAGGGGCACATGGCTTTATTTGCATATGCGAAAGGATCACAACAGAGCGATAAAAGCTCGATAGTCGTTGTAATTGAAGGTAATAGGGGCCGCATTTGTGTTCTTTTTCTCACGTTCGCGACTGGCTGATAGGTTGAGGCGCCAGCAGGTCTGAGTATCAGTGGGCTGGGATCTGAGGGGGGAATTATGATCTGCATATATGAGTGACTTAGAGCAGGATCCGTTGAATGCTGCTGCGCTCAATTCACACGTGATGGGGACCTTTAGTCTGCTCGGAGATCATGTTGGGCGGGTTTAGCAGTTCACTTTAATTATTCTAAATTAAGTAAATAGCCTACATATATATCAAATAAAAAGCTTTCATTCTGCCATTTACAAACAACAAGAGTCTCATATTCGTCAGGTATCTTTACCAGTGTACACAAATACATTTTTAATTTTATTAGGTCTATTTATTCGCTGTAAAATCTTTGATTCGCCTGTTTTCTAAAGACAGCCTCCCACTGTGGCTGAAGCCTTTGTGCGTGGTGTGCGCTAGGTGTGAGAGTCCCCACGCCAGAGGGGCCTAAACAGAAAGTGAGAACCGTGTGTTTGATGTTTGTTGACATGTTAATTTGAAGGAGGCATTTGCCGAGGCGACTCTGCGGCTCTGCAGCCCCGCATACAACAAATAAGACTTATCCCACTTTTAGTGTCATCAAAATGTTGCCGATGAGGACTACTTTTTGAGTGCAAGGATAGTCTTTTTTCAGTTAAACCTCGTATCTATATATTTGGAGGAAGACAGGCCCAAATAGGCATATTTATTAAACATTATTAAAAGGAAATTGTATGTCTGCTGGACGTGTATGGCTATATGTATATAGTGTGCGTGCATGCATGATTAAGCCTGGCTTACCTGTGTGTTTATAAAAATAATGGAAAGCTTTCATCTGGTCCACTTCAAGGCGTTTGGCCAAAGCAATTAGCCTATCTTCACACCGTCGCAGACGTTTTGTGACCACAACTTCAAACCGCAGGGATCAGACCTGATTCTGGCCGGCACACAATGGCCCAGACTTTCTGGAGCCAGGCCGGAGGGACCTTACAGTAAGTGTAAACTCATCAATGCAGGACTTAATTTAGGCTAATTGTTGACCATGATCTCCCCGTTAGCCTCCTTTGAAGTGCAGCGCCGGGGACAAACAGAATTAGACGCCGCGCATATAAAAGCGCTCCGGGAGGGTGGGGGGGGGGGGGGCGAGACTGGGCTGACAGGTGAGGAGCAGCCCAACGACCCCACACCAAATGTCATTTGTTTGGTTTATACTTTGGCGAATATTCAACGTCTGCACATTCCAGTTAACTCATCGCAAAGTCTGCGGTCTAGTCTGTGATTGAATCCATTCTGTGAGTTTGATGAACCAAATATAATTACATAATATCTCTGCGCTGCTATTACATGGGCCAGGGGATTAAATCAGGGGATCTACACAATGACTCAAGATAAGAGCTTCATGCAGGCAAAACGACTAGCCACTCGCATTTTACTGAAGCATAACTTGTAATTGAATAAGGTCACCAGGATGACCTACGCTTAATGAACAAAACCAGCATCGACACGATGTGTGTGTCTCTAGTCTATTGCATTGAATATAAATGTTCTGAAGACAATAATAAACAGGAAACTCAAAGCCATTCTTGAAATAAAATGTATTTTATTCAATGATAAATATATTTCTTTAGGCATGTACTCGGGATAGGCCTCTATATATTTACAACTGTACATGAAATGACATAATAAAAATAAAAAAGCTTTACGTTCACATTGCACATAATATATTTATGTATCCTAAGTGTTTCAGTCGAAAAATAAATTCACAGTTCGAGTTCTAGTAGAACCGTGGGTTGGTGGCCATGTGATAGGGCACTTGGTAAGAGATGATGGGCTGAGGGGGCAGAGCCTGGAGCTGTTGGCCCATCGAGGGGTACATCGCCAGACCGGCGTGATGGGGATATTGAAAGCGCTGTCCGGCGAAGTCGTGGTACTGATTCAGGGGCGACAGCGCAGGCGCAAAGTACTCCGCGCGCATGTCCTGAACCTCTCGCTTCAGCTTCATTCTCCTGTTCTGGAACCAGGTTCGGATCTGAAGAAATAAACCAATAGAAAGTTTGTTAGTCAGTGCGCAGTTTCAAATATAAATCATTGATAATAACAAAAAAATACATTGGCTTTACTAGAAATTATTTTTACCTGAGTTTCGGAGAGGTTTAGTTTCTCTGCAGTCTTTAATCGTTCCCCTGCATCCAGGTACTTGTGCTTGTTGAAGATCTTCTCCAGTTTGTTGATCTGTTCGGGAGTGAACTTGGTGCGGAGGCGCCGCTGAAGGGCCCCGTCCCGATCGGCCTCGCTGCTCTCCTCCACGGAGGGACACTCAGACAGGCCGGCCTCGCTCTCGTACCCAGAAGAGTACCCGCTGATTTCAGAAGCTGATAATAAAAAGACAAAAACACTGTTAGAAATCTGCGTTTGCAGGTTCTGCACACACACACACACACACACACACACACACACACACACACACACACACACACACACACACACACACACACACACACACACACACACACACACACACACACACACACACACACACGAGAAGAGTATGCTATTGCTACTGGATATGTTTTGATTGGAAATGAACCAGAATATCAACTTACTTGGTGAAACGCATGTTGTGGACCGTGCAGGTGAAGCCAAGGTGATATCATCGTTGGGATCCGTGCGTTCAGCCGTTTTGAAGGACTTGGGTTTAGGTTGGAGATAATCCTTGCCATAGGATGACGGTTGGCGAGGCTGCACCATGCAGCGGACGTGAGGTCTCACAGGGGACGTTAAATCCATGTGCTCGTCAATTCGCTTTGAAGGAGTGCTGCTCTGGGCCATCCAGTCGACGGAGAAGTGTTTGACCATACTTGCAGGGGGACTCCGGGGATAAATCTCCACACAGAAAGACACCGTGGCGTGTTGTGCCGGTGGGGACCGAGGAGCGGGATTATATAGGCCGGGCCCTCGCACTCATTTGCATTTGTAAAGGAACGTTAACACCCAATCGATTCCAATGATTAGGGCTAATGGCTCGTTATTGAAGTCTTTACATATCCTGTGAATGTGTGAAGACCTGGCGCCACCGAGTCTGTGAGAACCCCTTGAGCTCATACATTTGGCCGCCGGACAGAACCTGTGGGTGCCCCCTCGAAATAGCTGTGCGTAAAGCAGAGGTGGAGACCCCATTTGGGCCACTTTCGACTTTTTTTTTTTTTTTTTCAAACTGTAGCCTGTTTAATACATTATTAATATGGGTCACCGGCATACATTATAGGCCTAAGCTGTTTCTTATTTGTCAGAAGAAAGGCTTACGACATCATAATACATCATACAATTAAAAAATGGACTATAGGCTTGTACGGAGGGGAGTTAAAATGAGAGTACTTTCATTATAATTGAATAAGATTGGATGGAGGTAAGATTTCTAGCCCAATAACACAGGCCTTTTATAAAAAGGTAAAAACAAAGGTCAGATATCGCCCTGATACCTATTGACTTCACCAGGAGACAGGCGAGGACGATTTTTGTGATGATATCAAGATAATATCTCCCCCTGAATCTAAAAATAATCAGTTATTTAATCAAATATAAATCGAAAGCACGCAATGTAACAGTGTTAGTAGGCCTAAGTATTGACACTTCTCCGACGCCACCCCCCCCCGGCGTCGGAGGGGGTGGGGCGGGGGCGCCAGCGACCAACAGCCAGCATCTGACAGTAAGCTCAGATCAAAGACCTTACAGTAGCAACACAATTAGGCCTGATTGTCGGTTGGTTCAAATGTAAATAAGGCAAAACAAGCTGGTAGGAAGCCCGAGGAACGCATGGAGGCAATATATGTGTAGCCCGTGGAATTAGATGCCACACAGGACACAATGACTTTCGGGGTTTTTGTAGCATTCATTTATTGTAGAACACATCGTTTCAACTCTTGTGACAGAGTAATATTTACTTTAACAGACTATACATTAGCTTGTATGCTTACAGTGCTCAACTGATGCACTTCACTTTCACTCGACATATTATATAATAATTGAATAAAGTATAACACAAGGAAAAAAAAGGCAGTGGTGGGCTAAATATAAAACACTAACTATAGGCACTAACAGATCATTTTATAATGCATAATATTAAATGACTCATTGCACACATTAAATGATTATTACATTCAGCACATTTAACATTAAATGATTATTACATTCAGCACATTTAACATTCAATGATTATTACATTCAGCAAACTTGAACTAAGCCAAGTGGACCCTCACGTAGTCTCCAGCGGACTTATTTCACCCGAGTCGTCGCTAAAATATTAGATATTGTTAACAGACACTGCAGTTCACAAACACACACACATCTCAATCCCACGTTGGCGACTGACGCCCAAACTCCCCGGACATCTCAATGCAACACGGCCCTTCACCACAAACACTCACTGGTATCGCCATATAATCGCTCCATATGCAAGGCAAAGCAACTTTATTTATATAGCACTTTTCATAGACGAGACTGACTCAAAGTGCTTCACATAGAAACACCGTCATACAATAAAATGAAATAATAAAATTCGATAGATAAGTTTAAGATTTAGCAGAAAGCTATAAAGCAAACATACATTACATTGAAGTAATAAATATGTAAAAGAAAATAAAGGCAAAGTTAAAAAATGAAAGTGCAATGTACCTATAAGATCTAGTAGAAAGCTAAACCAAACATACAATAAATTAAAGTAATAAAGGAAAATAGATAAGTAAAAAAATAAAGGCAAAATTAAAAAACGAAAGTGCAATGTATTTAAGATTTATCAGAAAGCTAAAGCAAACATAAAGGTCTTTAATCTTGTTTTAAAAAGCGCTACATGGAGGCGCTGAAGGACTACGACTATGGCTGCCTTGTCTTCAGCGACGTCGACCTCCAGCAACACCTAGTGCACCGAGTGCTTTGACCAGCCACGCCACCTCTCGGTCTCCATGGACAAGTTCGGCTTTAAGTTACCATACTGGCAATTCTTCGGGGGAGCAATGAGGAGCAGTTCCTGAAAATCAATGGCTTCCCAAACAGCTACTGGGGCTGGGGGGGGGGGGGGAGCGAAGACGATGACATCTACAACAGGTTATCCGTGAAGGGTATGTCCATCTCTCGGGCCAGTGGCATGGTGGGAAAATGCAGAATGAGTCGACACAACCGGGACGAGGAGAGCCCAACCCTCAGAGGTTGAACAAGTGCAGTGATTTTAAATCAGGTATTTACGGTAGCTCCACCACCTCCCCTGAGGTCCCGTAGTTCATAGTAAAGCCCCCTCCTCATCAGAAAAAGTAAATTATCAACATGGCAGCATGAGCTGAAAAAAGTGAGGATTTTGTTGTCAAAAAAGGTTGTGTCTCCTCAGTCGTGTGGAAGTGGTTCGGGTTTGCAGTAGGGCTGAGTGATTAAACGAATTTGATCGCGATTTCGATTTTAGCGTGAAATGATCACCAAACTAATATAATCGAGTTGAAACATTTTTTTTTTCTTTCTTTATAGAAATTGAAGAACAGCTGGATACATATCTGGACATTATTTTCTATTTGACCATTTTGTGTATTTTTTTTAAGGGAAAATTTCAAAGTTCTCATTTACAACGTGTTTTTTTGGGTAACACTTTACAATAAGGTACACAGAAACGTAGGTAGTTACTGAGGAACGAATGAGTAACGAATGAGGAACGAATGAGTAACGAATGATGAACGACGAAGTGACAATTACTCAGTAACTACTGAGGAGTTACTGGTAAACAGACCAGGGGACTACTGAGGAACGAATGAGTAACGAATGAGGAACGAATGAGTAACGAATGATGAACGACGAAGTGACAGTTACTCAGTAACTACTGAGGAGTTACTGGTAAACAGACCAGGGGACTACTGTATTCGTTACTGAGTAACGAATGATGAACAACCAGGGGCCCTAAAGTGACAGTTACTCAGTAACTACTGAGGAGTTACTGGTAAATAGACCAGGGGACTACTGTATTCGTTACTGAGTAACGAATGATGAACAACCAGGGGCCCTAAAGTGACAGTTACTCAGTAACTACTGAGGAGTTACTGGTAAACAGACCAGGGGACTACTGTATTCGTTACTGAGTAACGAATGATGAACAACCAGGGGCCCTAAAGTGACAGTTACTCAGTAACTACTGAGGAGTTACTGGTAAACAGACTAGGGGATACTGTATTAATGAATCATTCTGTGAAATAGCAAACTGACCAATTTATTATGAAAGCAACTGAATTTTCCTGGGATTTCACAATTAGTTAATAAATTAACAAGGCACAGACGGGATGATTGTCATATTTTAATAAAGATATTCACAATACATACATTCATATTCACATTTAAGGTTTATTATGTGGCATTAGTAATGTTGAAGGCTTAAAAG
The DNA here is from genome assembly GCF_964030765.1 of Micromesistius poutassou. NCBI lineage: Eukaryota > Metazoa > Chordata > Actinopteri > Gadiformes > Gadidae > Micromesistius > Micromesistius poutassou. The sequence goes on from NC_140277.1 coordinate 11,080,630, forward strand.
CAATTGTCCACCACTGCAGGGCACGCTGAGGGCTGGCTTGGGTCCCACACTGGATCGACTGGTAGAGCTGGATCTGACTGATGAGTTGTTACTCTTTCGCGATCCATTCGTTCACCAGTAGTTAAGCTTTATGAATCATTTGTTTACCATTAGTGAAGCTTTTTGTGTACCTTCATGTAAAGTAATGCATCATACTGAGTTGTTACTCTTTCGCGAACCATTCGTTCACCAGTAGTTAAGCTTTATGAATCATTCGTTTACCAGTAGTGAAGCTTTTTGTGTACCTTCATGTAAAGTAATGCATCATACTGAGTTGTTACTCTTTCGCGAACCATTCGTTCACCAGTAGTTAAGCTTTATGAATCATTCGTTTACCAGTAGTGAAGCTTTTTGTGTACCTTCATGTAAAGTAATGCATCATACTGAGTTGTTACTCTTTCGCGAACCATTCGTTCACCAGTAGTTAAGCTTTATGAATCATTCGTTTACCAGTAGTGAAGCTTTTTGTGTACCTTCATGTAAAGTAATGCATCATACTGAGTTGTTACTCTTTCGCGAACCATTTGTTCACCAGTAGTTAAGCTTTTTGAACCATTCGTTTACCAGTAGTGAAGCACTTTCGGGTTAGTTATAAAACCCCAAACCACTGTTGATGACAATGAGGGATCTACAGCCACTTTAGTTAAAAATGTATACAACATAGGGAAATATATATACATATACTGCGCTCATGACACATAACATATAACATAATAACAGGATAATATAGAAAATATCAACAATTTAAAACACAAACAGAAACAAAAAAAGGCATTTTAAAATGTAACAAAAAAAGGCACTCTAAAAACAAAACAAAAACCAGCTCTCTTCATCTGACACGGCTGTAGCGATCCATCGCCTCTTCTGGGGTGAGGACTGAAACAAAGAAAATGATAAACATGTATTAACAGTAGTATTTTGTCAGGATGATGGTAGTGCAGTTGGTTAGGGGTTTACTAGTATTAATACTATTCTTGTATTAGGGTTATATAGTGGCAAGTTAGTTCTAAATTACATTCTAGAGTAATGAATGTACAGAGGTATAATAATAATAATTATTAAATTGTAATTTCCAGTAGTATCAAGAGTACTGTGAGTGTACTGTCTATTCAAGTAGTATTATCTGTACTCTTTAACAGTAGGTTATTATAAATCAAATGAGCACGACTAGAGAGTAAAGTGGGAGCACTGTATAGTTTAGACAAGTGGTAGAATAAGTGGATTATATTGTTTAGTGTTATTTGAAAGCCATGTTCCTGCTGTAGCTTCATCCATTATGCTGCTTTGAACAGTCATGTTCAGACGTGGCTTTGATATTATAAGCAGACTTGGGACCAGCTGACCACCTAGCTCGTTAAAGAAATGGGTAAGAATTGATCAATTAATCCAGCACCATGACCATAACCATAACCAAAAACTTTTTTATTTTCTACTTAGTAGACTAACTTAAAGTGGCTTAACTGACCTCAATCTAATTCATGTCATTGCTGTTCTAAGTTCCTTCCCATTCCCAAAGCACTTTCCGGTTACGATATCATGTAAAGGTAGATACTTGGTTACTGCAATGTTCAAGTACAAATGGAGTAAATATTACTAGCATCCTCTTGTCTTGGATCCCCTCTAGACACTAGCCTTCAACCAGTTAAGGTGAGCACCCTTATTTTAACATCATAAAACCAGGAAGTAGAAAAGAGGTTTAAAAATAACACTATTATAGTGTTTTCATAGTGACGTTCATCAGTTATTAATCATTATACTGTGTACAACTAAATTTCACAGTCACATGAATCTGAGTATATCTGTTAAGTATGCTTAACATTTAAAATAAAAAATTAATTACCTGCTTCCTCTGCTGCAGTTTGGCTACTGCGCTGTTCGGATTGTTCCCGCTGACTCGATGGCGCTGTAACATTTTGGAGCACAGAAAGAATGGTTGGTGTAAGGGGCTCAAAACCTCATGAAGGATATTGATGAATGCATACAGAGTGACGTTTTTGTTCATTTGAAAATTGTATGGATACCTTAAAAACATATATATACAGTTAGTTAAGAAATAAGGGTTTTATTCACTTTGGGCAATGACATTATCCATTGTCTTTAATGTTATAATATGTAATAATAATATGTATGATCATATGTCATTTTGATTTATGACAAATCATCATCAACTCATTTGTCATGGTTCCACATGCAGTCCATTGTGTAGAAGACATGTTTGAGAGATTCAGTTGTTAACATTACATACTGTAACTATGGACTAAAATGAAAAGAAAAAAAACAGGGAGAAAGGTATTACCGTAATAGCACTATAACAGTGTAATGTAGCAGTCTTCGGGTTTTTTAGTAGTTAAAAACAACTCCAAAAACTATTCAAAGACGTGGTAACTGGCGCTAACATAATAACTTTACAAGTCCAATTTCAAAGCTTGGACCACATTTTCATCGCATATCGCCTAATTTAACATTAGATAAGTGGTTGAACCGTCGGTCTTTTGACCTAGTTAAGAGTTAAACTTTTGTGTTTGACAGATAATTAAAATTTGCTTGCAACGTCGGCTATCTAGCCAGCTAGCAATCCATTGGTTAGTGACAAGGTTAGCTAGCAAGGCCAAAAAATACGTGATAGAACAGACGTGGTACGATGTCAAATTAGCTCATTTTAGGAAGCTAAGCAATGTGACCGAATCATTACACTCTCAATTAATAATGAAATAACTTTAAAGCATGTACTTACATTCTAACATGGCTGTCTCTACATGTGGAAGCTCTTCCGTGGGCTGCCTTTTTCTCTTACTCTTTCGCTGAGTCTCCATTGTCAAGTCCTTCTGCACGACCTCCTTGCCCGTCGACGGAAGAGAGTGGGCGTGTCCGACGCATGGGGTAAAACGATCTGCGTATAACGTGCCCCTACCCACTGTACACGTCCGTCGACGACAAGGGACGCTCCCGAATTGCATTGTGGGTCCGCATGTGCAAGACAGGAAGACGGTTTGATGCGAAGTTATCATGACCCTGCACGCTGAAGTACTCAGTCTTATTGAGGGAAGACAGACTTTTAAAAAGAAATTAAAATTGATAAAAATGGCTCCAAAAGAAGAAGTTACTTAAAGCCAAAATAAAATGCAAACTCTGCAAAAAGAGCATGAAAATGAAGGAAAACGCAAACGTTGACGGACTGCAGTGGTAAGTATTCTTTTTTGGTACGGTTTTTATCGATGACTTCCTTTGTTTACTGATATGTCATGTTATAAATTCAAGTTCAGTAACATTAATATTTATCATGAAGAAATGTGTTGTCTTCTGTAGGCAGTGCCGACGTAATAAACATAGAGGGAAAACGACGAGGAAGTCAGTGAGGTGCGGGTCACTTTTTGAGAGGAGCAAATTGTCCCTATTCAGCTGGATGAAATACATTTATAGGTAAGGTATGCAGTAGGGCTGTACGGTATGGACTACAATTTATATCACGGTATGATTTGAGGCATATACGGTAATGCCGTATTATATCACGGTATGTTCATTTTATCTTCTAATTTCTATATAAATGTTTCTGAAGGGGTATCATCATCACTACCATCATCCTGACAAAATACTACTGTTAATACATGTTTATCATTTTCTTTGTTTCAGTCCTCACCCCAGAAGAGGCGATGGATCGCTACAGCCGTGTCAGATGAAGAGAGCTGGTTTTTGTTTTGTTTTTAGAGTGCCTTTTTTTGTTACATTTTAAAATGCCTTTTTTTGTTTCTGTTTGTGTTTTAAATTGTTGATATTTTCTATATTATCCTGTTATTATGTTATATGTTATGTGTCATGAGCGCAGTATATGTATATATATTTCCCTATGTTGTATACATTTTTAACTAAAGTGGCTGTAGATCCCTCATTGTCATCAACAGTGGTTTGGGGTTTTATAACTAACCCGAAAGTGCTTCACTACTGGTAAACGAATGGTTCAAAAAGCTTAACTACTGGTGAACAAATGGTTCGCGAAAGAGTAACAACTCAGTATGATGCATTACTTTACATGAAGGTACACAAAAAGCTTCACTACTGGTAAACGAATGATTCATAAAGCTTAACTACTGGTGAACGAATGGTTCGCGAAAGAGTAACAACTCAGTATGATGCATTACTTTACATGAAGGTACACAAAAAGCTTCACTACTGGTAAACGAATGATTCATAAAGCTTAACTACTGGTGAACGAATGGTTCGCGAAAGAGTAACAACTCAGTATGATGCATTACTTTACATGAAGGTACACAAAAAGCTTCACTAATGGTAAACGAATGATTCATAAAGCTTAACTACTGGTGAACGAATGGATCGCGAAAGAGTAACAACTCAGTATGATGCATTACTTTACATGAAGGTACACAAAAAGCTTCACTACTGGTAAACGAATGATTCATAAAGCTTAACTACTGGTGAACGAATGGATCGCGAAAGAGTAACAACTCATCAGTCAGATCCAGCTCTACCAGTCGATCCAGTGTGGGACCCAAGCCAGCCCTCAGCGTGCCCTGCAGTGGTGGACAATTGCTTTTAAGCCTTCAACATTACTAATGCCACATAATAAACCTTAAATGTGAATATGAATGTATGTATTGTGAATATCTTTATTAAAATATGACAATCATCCCGTCTGTGCCTTGTTAATTTATTAACTAATTGTGAAATCCCAGGAAAATTCAGTTGCTTTCATAATCAATTGGTCAGTTTGCTATTTCACAGAATGATTCATTAATACAGTATCCCCTAGTCTGTTTACCAGTAACTCCTCAGTAGTTACTGAGTAACTGTCACTTTAGGGCCCCTGGTTGTTCATCATTCGTTACTCAGTAACGAATACAGTAGTCCCCTGGTCTATTTACCAGTAACTCCTCAGTAGTTACTGAGTAACTGTCACTTTAGGGCCCCTGGTTGTTCATCATTCGTTACTCAGTAACGAATACAGTAGTCCCCTGGTCTGTTTACCAGTAACTCCTCAGTAGTTACTGAGTAACTGTCACTTCGTCGTTCATCATTCGTTACTCATTCGTTCCTCATTCGTTACTCATTCGTTACTCATTCGTTCCTCAGTAACTACCTACGTTTCTGTGTACCTTATTGTAAAGTGTTACCTTTTTTTGGAGAGAAATTATGAATAAATGCATCATGTTTTCAAACTCAAAAATAATCGTTTGAATAATCAAGATTTCAATGTTACATTGACCAAAATAATCATGATTATGAATTTTTCCATAATCCAGCAGCCCTAGTTTGCAGTGCCCAACCTCAACCTCGCATTGCATTTAGTTTATAATCCCTGTAGTTGGAGGCAGGCTACGGCAGCGGTGGACTGATATTACCTGGAGTGCGCTTCTTTGTTTACGTTCTGTTGTATTGAATTGGCTGCTACACCGGAGAAAAGTGAAATTCCACCGCTGCTGAGAAAGTAGTCTCTAGAAATGTAATGTGATCATTGCGATACAAGGATAGTTTTATTTCTAACATTATTCTATCAACACAGACATTTACACCGATAGTCGGGTGTTATAATTGGTTTGCCTCGGGTATACTACTACAGGGTGTAAAAATGTTTTTATTGTCAGGCTAGCAGTTCCCCTCGACTTGCGCTAGCCTAGCACCAGCGATTTCTGCAACTAGAAGGATTGAATGAAACATGAACATTGAAAACTGTCTCCAATGATAAATAACACACTGGCTCACTTGGAAATGAGGTCCGATGTCCAAAATTCCAAACTACCTCTTTAACAGCGCTAGTCAACTCAGCGAGTGTTTTAGCTAATTCTGCTAGTGTTTTTTCGTGATGGGCTACCGTTTTTTGTACATCAACTAATACCGTGCATTGGTCATTGTTTTAATAGCGGAAATTTGTGTTTCTGGGACACTTCACACTTAACATGGCTGCTCTTTCTGACTCTGGGCTTATGGGACCTGCTGTCCACCATATCCCACCGGAGGGCTTTATCCCTCACATCTAGATGGCAGGAGACTGGTTTATCCCTAACCATCTCCCGGAGTTCACGCCGTAGAGCAGCATCTCTTAGACCCTCAATGAACTGATCTCTTGAACATTTTTGTTTCCTCATAAGCTACTGCACCTGTAGTCTGTCACTTGAAGTCCTGCTGAAGGTCTTCCTTTGCAGCTGAAGTTTGAGTTTGTGAATCCTCTGCACAGACACTCTGGTAGCCATGAGTCGTCTCTACCCGGGAACAGCAGCACACCTTGGAGCACCTCAGGACGTCTCCCGCTGCTCAACACCTCCATCGCTGGCTGGCCTCTCCGACACATTCACCAAGGGACCTGGAGTCTTTACCACTACTGTATTTTCTGTTGCCAAGTCAAAAAAAAAATAGATTTGTGCTTGCTACACCCCACTCCTGGTAGCAAATGAAGTAGCCCGTGGAATTAGATACCACACGGGACACAATGACTTTGAGGGTTTTGTAGCATTAATTTATTGTAGAACACATCGGTTGCACTTCTTTCACTGGACAAATTATCTAATAAATGAATAAAGTAAATACAAGAAATAAACGACAAATGGTATTGACTGTAAACAGGAAATATAAAATAACATCTGTTACATACACATATCACCAATATAAACCAACAGATTTAAAGGTGCCATGACATGCCACCATGACATGCCACAAGCCGTTTTGGAAACGAAAAAAGAGGGTGTGTCCACCTAGATGTGTGCTGGATAGATCAGTCTATCAGCCTACCCAGTGGATTGTAGCAAATGTTGCTCATCTTTCCGTTACACATCTAGGTGGAAACGCACACCTGTGATGTGTTAGGGGCAGATTTCCAAAACGGCTTGTAACGGCTAATCACACCACACCTGGTGGTATGTCACGGCACCTTTAATAATGCAAAACATTAAATGACTTATAACACTTAGATTATAGCAAACTTGAACTAAGCCAAGTGGACAGTCCCGTAGTTACCATGGGACTTATTTCACCCAAGTAGTTATCGCTAAAAGATTAGATATTGTTAACCGACACTGCAGTTCACAAACACACCGCGTGGTGCCATACCTCTCAATCCCTCTCACCGAACGCCCACAGCTCAAAATCACAGGACATCCAATGCAAACACGGCCATCCACCATAAATACTTACTGGTATCGCCATATAAGTTCTCCATACAGCAACAACCGGCAGCATATGTCCACAGGCCACTCCGTACCGCATACAACGGAGCCACACCTTCGTCTTCAATGCAACGAATTGTCCACAGGTAACCGAGGAAGAAGGTACGAAGAGGAAGAAGGGACCAGGCCGCACCGGGCGCAGAATCATAGAAAGAATACTGCCGCCCTGTGACCAGACTGCCACACTACCCGTTGCAAACCACCCGCAATCCCATTCCCATGTTAATGTTATATAATATAACATAACACTCTTATATTCATAACGAAAACTACAAACAAACAGGTAAATCAAACATTGATTGAGAACTATAACACACCAAGTGGAAAGTAAATCCTACATAACTGTACCACCCGGTTACATATGCAAACAAACAAGCGAAGTAGGCGAAATGGGATTGGATGAGGTCATACTTTTTTGCTCATTCTTATTGTAAAAAAATATCAAATCGAATATGTGTCTCACTATAAGAGCAACCAAACTCAGCAACTTTGATGGAAATGCAATCGCCAGCGGTGAGACGACAACAATGCATCCAAACGGGTCGTTTAGCTCTGACAATGCAGATTAGGCTGTGTCTCTTTATCGACGATCTGTCGCTAAGAGTGCTGGGGTCACTCGGCCTTTTGTCTCCTTTATCACTGACCCTTTGAAGATGTACGCTGATCTCAGTAAGAAAACAATATAGTTTGCCCTCCCCCCCGTCCTCGCAGGAGGCCGTCCCGCCAATAGCCTCCATACGGTGCCTATTTCCTCAGCTCCCTGTCGCCTCTGCACGCGCACACACAGATTCACTCGCGCACGTGCATACATAACTACGGTATTGTACGGTATAGAGGTACATTTTTTTATTTCAATACAAAACTAATTTATTTGGTAAAATGAAAAGTTTGCGAAATATTTGTGGCTGATAAAAGTTGGTGGCGTTCAATGTTTCATTGAATAGGGCGAAAGAAAAAAGTCGAAAATAACAGACTTACAGACATAAACATTTCTTCCACATTGAACAACTAACTTAAACCTGCACATTTTCACTTTCAAACTGATATAATATGTTACCAACCACCTATAACACTTTTATTCACAGACAACTTTTTATTTCAGAATCAATTTGGTTTGTGGACCAAAAGCAGAATACATTTTAAACAATAGTGATGGCTGGGGTTTAAATGTTGCAAAGTCCTTAGCAAACTATTCACAATACAAACATTTGTCACAAACCATATCTTATTTAAAACTATCTCTATGAATGTTATTGTGATGGGTAGACAAAACTTTTTATTGTAGCAAGGGAGGCAGGAAAAGGCTGTCCAGAGAGTTGAAAGAAGTCCCATAGCTTCAGTTTCGCGTTCAACTCATCATCACAAACAATCAATCTCCCAACAAATCCTTACCTGACCCTGAGTCATTGTGGAATGAATAGGACAATAGATGTAAGAAAGCACTCATTTGTGTGTGTTGCTGTGAGTTCTCTCTATCTAACTCCAATGGATAAGATGACCAGGGAATAGCTCGTGTGCATTAGCTGACCGATCAAAATCTGAACCGCCTGTTGGACACTCAACTGTCACACAGTCCTCCAGGGCAGCCGTTCCCCGTCTGGGGATCACACTGAGGGGGTTATTGGCTTTCCCATTGTGTTTTGGGTTAGTGTTTGTTTGTTTCACGTGCCAGAAGCCAAAACCTCTATTCGCCATGCTACGTGTTGATCAAGATACGTTTTTATTGCTGATGTATACAACATAAACACATCTCCCTTCAGGGGCCGTAGACTCCCATCGGTGAGCCAAAGCACATCAAAACAAGTAAGATCCAACCGTATACGTTTCTTGCAAACCACTTATATTAAGCGGATGCAAGGCCAGAGGTGGTAAACAACCCACTGAGCATGTGCGGTAACTTCTAAACACTACACTCCCACTGTCCCAAAGAATGAAGACAGCGACAAGGTCAACACAGGATTAACGCCTACACGCCTCTTCAGAGGGGGGGGGGGGGGGGGGGAGAAGGAGAAGAGGGCGGTCATTGGAAGTTTCCCCGGACCCTCCGTAGCGTCTCCTGGATGCGGCGCACGTGGCGCTGGGCGGAGGGCTGCTGGAAGTTGGTGTCGTTGTCGGCGGCGAGGAGGTGCAGGTCGCAGCCGCTGAGGTGCTGGATACGGTGGCGCAGGTAGCCCTGCAGCTGGCGCTCGGGGCTGTAGGGGAACACCGTCTCCTGGAAGGCCTGCACCTGGCTCACCACCCGGGCTATGCTCCTGGGAGCCCGGGGGGGGGGGGGGGGGGGGGGGGAGGGGGAGGTTCAGGCGAGAGGGGGCGGAGACATCATAGGGGTGAGTGTGTTGAGTGTGGGGTGTGAATGTGTGGTGTGTGTGTGTGTGTGCGTGCGCGCCCTTTTGCGTTTTCTCCATGTGCCCTTGTGAGTGTATTTGTGTATGAATATATGTAGAAGTGAGGTGTGTGTGTGTGTGTGTGTGTGTGTGAGTGTGTCTGTGCGCGCACGTGTAAGCATGTATTTGCATCTGCGTGTGTGCATGCGTGCGTGCGTGTGTGCGTGTGTTTGTGTGCTCTAAAGGTCAACCGTGACCCGGCAGCAGGTGATTACATCATTGTGTTCAAGAAAACACAAAGAGTACAGAAAGGGCAGAGGAATGAGGAACCTCAAAGTCAAGGCCAGGAAAAGACGCGTCAAGTCTCATATCCATACTACACTAAACCATCCATATTCTCCGGCGAGGACTCCGCCCCTCCTCTGCAGAAACAGCAGCATACGCCCGCAGTGGGCGCCCTGGCCCTCAGAGACCCTGGGAAGGCGGTATTCCGTGCAGCCACCGGCTTGCGCGCACACACCTTTGCACCAGCTCCACCCACTGACCCAAGCATCTGGCTACAAGCACGTGGCTCCCTGCCACTGGCCCTCAGGTCTCTTTTCCAATCAAGTATCCCACGAGCACCATCTGCTGCAGTGCCTGCCACCGCCACGGAAACCCGAATTCAACAGCTGTGTCATTACCGTCCAACCACTACTTGCCTTGACCCCCAGCAGCTGGTCGGCCATATTGGCCTGGTGCAAAAAAAACGAAGGAAGGGCACCAGTGGAAAGTGTCCTAGTCGAGACTTGGCCGACTTTGACAGGCGGTTGGGGGAATGGGGTTTGTGCGTGTGTGTGTGTGTGTGTGTGTGTGTGTGTGTGTGTGTGTGTGTGTGTGTGTGTATGAGAGAGACAGCTTATTTGCAGTGGATTGATAAGGGCTGGATGCTTTGTCTGTTAAACAGGGGTACTGTTGAAACAAGCAGAGGACAGAACCCTGGGCGAAGCCAAGATGCAGGCTGGCTTTCCCTCAGTAAGGGTTAGGACGGTGGGAATGTCCCTCCTCCTGTCTCATACATCGTCATATGCATTTTGTTGTGGTGATATATTAGTTATTAGTATGCTTGTTTGATGCACCGTTTACGCTTTTTGTGTTTAGTGTTGACGGTTCGCTCTTAAACCCAAAGTATACTACTCCGTATTCGTAAGCCGTAATCCGACTCCGTAACTACGGAGACCCCTCGAGCATTCGCAGTTCTCCGTCGGGATGTCGGATACGCAATGCAATTCGCCGATCGATCTTATATGCTGACTACTACCCATGTAAATAGTGTTGAAAATGAACTTCCAAAGCTTTTCAAATCTTATTTGGTGTTTTATTAGTCCTTAATGTGCAAAGTAAACAATGTACAAAGTAAATACGGTGCAAAGTCAAACCGGGTGAATTGTGAAAGTGAAAACAGAAATTATTTTGTTAGAGGACCAATCACAGACCTTGCCGTCTCCGTCCGTCTCCGTTGCCTCGACGGATAGCTAAAAAATATTGGATGCGCACGTAGAGCTACGGAGAGGGTCTCCGACAGGCTCTCCGTCGACGGAGAGGGCTCTCCGTAGCTACGTACAGCACTTTACGGAAAACTAAATCCACCTTTAGTGGAACACCCTAGCCACAGCTATGTTTCCCCCCCCCCGCTCTGAGCTCACCTCAGCTTGGTCCACTTGTAGGCTCCAGTGGCCAGGGTGAAGGCTCCTATCTCCAGCTGCTGCACGTGCATGGCCAGGATGCGGGCCGACGGCAGGGTGGGCCTCCTCCTCCGGGCCTGCTCTCCCCCCATCAGACACAGGTCATCGCTCTTCAGGAACACCTGCCCAGGTAAAAGACATGCATACAGTACACAAAAAGGTTGAAGTCTGGAGAAGGCTTTTCTGTAGGATCTGGGTCAGGGTTTGGGTTCATAAAGACGCTGTTGATCAGGGTTAGGTTGTTTTGCAGCTTCAGAGTGATGGGAGTTTTTGCTAGCTCTGTCTCTCATTGTGAAGGTAAGCATTCAGATCCATAAACACACACAAACTGCTGTGGCTCATGGCGGAAACACTGTTGAGGTGGGGTTTTAATGTGCTTTGTTGCACCCACACACACAAAGACACAAAGACACACACACACACACACAGGAAGACACAAAACAAGCACACACACACACACACACAGGCAAAGACAAACAAAAAACATGCACCATTTACAACCCACAACAAACAAACAAGACACACACACATACAGACACACACACACACACACACACACACACGCACACACAAAGATAAGATCCTTGGCAGCGCAAACACAAACAGGAAGTTCTCCATACACACCTGCACGGCTCGCAGCTCCTCCATGACCTCACACACCTTTGAGGACAGATGTTTCCACGCCTGGCAGCAGGGGGAGCAGGACACAGGCTTGGACTCATATTTATTTAACATTATCCACTCATTAATTGCAAGATTGTGTCAGATTATGTTTTTATTTGAATTGCATTATTATTTTTTCTTTCCTTCTCTCTCTACCACCTAATTGGAATACATCAACGCTAATGCGCCTTCTCATTTGGTGAAAGTAATTAAATATCATACAGGTCCCACCGCAGCAGCAAGATGATAACATTCAGCTAGAGGGCTCGATGAATAATTACTTATTATCACACTCTCCAAACGCGGAGAGTGCGTGTGGTTGATGGCTACATGTGCGTGTTTCAGTTTATTAGCCAGGATCTTACCGGTAATTGCCTGACAATCACATTCTCCAGGCCGGCGAGGACCTGCATGGCGGTGGCAAAGTTGCGTGACTCGTAGCAGTGTTTCCCGATCAGCAGGAACTTGGTCATCACGGCCGCCTGCGTCTGCACGCCACAGCAGCGGACACGGCGGTCAGGACACCAATAAGGAGCTCAAGGGTCGCAGAAGGGCCTGATAGCACCGGGGGTAGGAGGCTGGGGGAGCTCATTAGCTGGCCATCTCTTTATGGCCGTTTGGGTGTGAGGACGCTGGTCAACACAATGTCTTTCCACAATGTTTTTGTTTCAGTAAATACTTCAGCTCATGCTTCTCCAGCCACTTACTTTAAGATTAGCATCTCTTATTCTATTCACATGGATTGTTTATCCCTTATTGTTTCAAAGTGGAGCCGTCCACTTTTCAAGTCATACCCGTCAACATCTCAGTTTCCTATTCTGTAAATTGTTTAGATTGTATTTCACTCTGGCTGAATCAAGCAATTGCCAACAGTTGACAATTGACAGTTGTAAGACTGCTAGGGTAATGATTAGGGATGTGAATAACTCAAATTTTTCATGGCTGAATAATCAGTGGGTGGTATGAACGAATAATCGATTATTCGATGTGTGCCGACATTCACAAAGGCAGCCATGGATCATCTGCAAGAAATCACTTAATATCTTAAACACAAAAAAACTAACTTTAACAGTGATCAGTGTTTGTGTTGTAATAGTGCTACAGAATCAACATTAGTTTCGTCCGTTAATGTTTATTTGAATGGGAAAAAATGTTAACGGTCCAAATGTTAAAAATCGACTTTGATCCTCGGGAACGAATAATCGAATAATCGAATATTCTGACCCATCCCTAGTAATGATGCAAAATAGACAGATCACTTAGAAAGTGATCTGGCGGAGCCAGACGTCATAACACAGAAAGCGATTGAAATAACTCGGATATATTTGCCATTTTTACGGCCTAAAATAACCACATATATGAATGTATGTGTTTTATACCTCAAAGTGAATCAATAGAGCAACTGATATGTGATTGGGTAAGACATCAGTGGACAGTTGGTGAAACACTCTCACTCCTCTCTCTCTCTCTCTCTCTCTCTCATCTCTTACCTTGAAGGAATCACTGCTGACTATTTCAGCAGTGATCCAGTCAGTGACACTGTCGGCATAAGCCAGCAACCTCTGGAGGAAGCCGTCTGACGGTGAGGTCTCCTCACCCGCAAATAGACTACTGCCCTCTGCTGGTGTGACAAGGCGACACACGTTCCTTTAGGGTAGGGAAAACGTTGCAAAAATTACACACGGATATTATACACTACCCTGAGCATTTCAGATGAGCAAGTGAATTTTGAGATAATAGATTTATAATCTTGATGTTTTAATTTTATTCTATTTTGTCTTTGATTAGCATGTGGTATCAATTAAATGTCTCCTTATTATTGGTCAAGTTTCCAGCTACTACAATCGGCATTACAGCCAATTGATGCAAAGATAAGATTACATTAGACAGAATTATGAACCATTTTGTCATTACAAATGATGTGCTATGAATACAATATAGATAATTATTATCTATATTGAGGTTCTGCACAGCAATAGAGACTGATAATCTAAACCTAAATCAGCATATGCCAGAACATTAGCGATTCAAATGAGTGATGCACAGTTAATGAAATACTCAAAGGACTTTTAAGACAAAATGTACAGGAGATTGAACAACAACCTACATGTTTTAAAAAAAGTAAATATCCATTGGAAATGTCGATGGTTGGGCTCTGTGCTGTTCTTACTTGTTGGGACTCAAAGCTGAATCCCTGACCCCTTTTGCTCTGGAGTTAAGGAAGTGAACTGGATGACAGTCAAGGAAAACCTCCTGCACAAAATACAAATATGTGCTTTACTGTCACAGATGTGTTACCATGGAAGCCAGTAGCAACCAAATCAGATGATGCATAGACGCACGTCTCCCTCTGGTGGCCAATAGTGGGAATCGCAAGACAAGTGGAGTGTTTGACCGCAAAGGTTAGATGAAAACGTTCGCTAAGGCAGAACTGAATATATGTCCATATGTAGAACTGTGTCCTTTACTCATGAATAGCATGCATACACATACATTTAATTGAAAACAGATGAATCAATGTATGAATGGAGGCCATGGTGCAAATGTGCTCACACCCTCCTCTGACATAACATAACAACAGTATATCTATCACTCTTTCTCATTGTCAAATAAGCATATATAAAAATACATAGAAACAAAAATTGAATGGGTAAATACATGTGTGTGTGCATGTGTGTGTGTGTGTGTATGTGTGCACATATGTGCAGCAGTAGGATATATGCATGCACATCCACATACAAATAACTTTCAATAAATCAAAATAAATAGTTGAGTCTGCTTACAGTACATTTCTCCTCAGATGTTCATCCTCACCAACAGCAACATGTTTACAACGTCAACGTTTGGACTCCCGCCCAGACTTTGGCGACGAGCCTCACGTGACTGAAAGGTTGACCGCGGTACCTCCACCCGGACGGCACCCGTACCTGCTGCAGTAGGGTGAGCTGCTGGGCCGTGCTCTGGGCGCTGCAGGGGGTCAGGCTGAAGGGAAGCAGGCGATCCTGGGGGCGCGGGGAGCCAGAGGAGGGGTCGCCGAGCAGGGACCCGTGGCAGGGCATAGGCAAGGCGGCCGCGATGCAGAAGGTCTTCTCCGTGGGCTCCACCACCCTGGAGATCCTCCAGTGACAGTGCTGGAGGGGGGGGGGGGGACATACGCAGGGAGTACCGGGTCAAGGCCGACTCTATGCAGGAGCACACACTTCAAATGTGTAACGGCACCAACGATATAAACCGTATTTAAATAAATGTACACAGTACACAGACTGATGGCAGCAGGCATAAATGATTTTTTCAACCGGTGGCAGCTTGTATCTGTGCCCTGATGGCAGCAAGGAAAACTCAAAGTACAGGGGGTGGGTTGCGACAGCCATGATTGAGCTTTAAGAGTCACTTAATGAAGTATAGCAGTTAACTTTGTTGTTCAAGAATGTGTTGACTGAATATGTAGATGTAGACACATCCATATTTGAATGTTAATCCATTTAGAATGTTATGAAGGTTAGTTGCTGCTAGTTGGGAACAAAGATATGTTTAAGTTTCCACCAAGAAATAAAACTGACCCTTTTCTCTGCTTCCTCAAATGATGAGTGCATCGACAACGAGTCATTATCTTGGTCAAGGCTGATTGGACTATCACTTCCTTGGCTCCGCCTCTTCCTTGGGGGGCTGTGGAGGGTGGCCAATAGGGTCTCCCCTCTGCTGTCCACAGGAACCACCTTGTGGAGTCACAACAGTTAGGAGGGTGTGTGTGTGGAGGTGAAACATATTCCAAACAAATGTCCCCCAACTAGGCTTTGCATTAGAATTAATTAATTAATTTACAGTACATTCAAAGCTATTTCAAAAGCCCTTACTTCCTGATAGATAACAAGTTGAACAATCACCTCAGCGTTGAGGAAGTTCTCCAGTGTTGTCAGAATGCTGGAGCTTGGGGTCAGGTCCACCAGTTTGCAGTCTTTGAGCCA
This sequence comes from Micromesistius poutassou, assembly GCF_964030765.1. Taxonomy (NCBI): domain Eukaryota; kingdom Metazoa; phylum Chordata; class Actinopteri; order Gadiformes; family Gadidae; genus Micromesistius; species Micromesistius poutassou. The sequence continues at coordinate 11,096,517 of NC_140277.1, forward strand.
GGCCTCCAATAGGTCCAGAGTCCGATGGAGGACCTTCACGTTGTTTCCTGACATGTCTGGGCCTCTTCAGACACAGAGAAATACAGGAAATGAACCAAAACCAATAACTTAAAGCATGGATATTATTATTAGCTATATTAGCTGTTTGTTAGTTTGTCTGGCACCGGGAGAGAGTTTGGCCCCGTGGTGGTGGAGAGCGTAGGCTTACCCGTCTGAACTACTGCCCTGCCTCCGCGTTTGCAAACTTATTCGCTTCACAAGTTTCTAACTTCTACTCACCTGACCTTTTTTTGCAGTAGTTTAAATGTGAATAAGTGCACATGTAAATCTAGATTTTATTTGAAGTATTTATTGTATTGTCTGTGAAGTGTCCCTACCAAAGCTGAGACCAAACTTACGCCCTTTATCAGCCACATAAGGAACACAAAAGGAGATAGGGAATTGCGTGCTCTAATACATGGGTCAATTACACTGCAGTAACAGACACACCTGGCTTTTATCAGCAGTGATAAGCAGTGAAGCCATTTCCCCTTGATATTCAATGTACCGTATGCTACTCATGTATGTTGTTTCAAGGGGTCACATGTGTGTCACTGGTCAGCTCCATCAGTAAATAAGTGAAGGAGTGATTCATAGAAAAATGATAATGGTATATATATATATATATATATATACATACAATATTATGTAACCAAACAAATCCATATTTCAATAAATACAAGTTGCTGGCCTTTTGCCCAGGCAGTAGCATCGGAAGAGGTTGGCTCTAGTGGATTCATCAGTACCTCGCGGCGGTGATGAAGCGGTCCATGAGGAACCGGAGGAGCTGCTCGCTGGTGCAGAAGTAGCGGTAGGTGTAGAGGAGCTGCTGGATGTAGCCGTCCAGGGCCGCGTCTCTGCAAGCATCAAGCCAGTCAGACGGAACCCAAGTAAACCCCATTTCACTTTTCATCCACTACTGTAAAGAAACGACGCTAGACACCGCGGTCTGTAAAGCTGGAGCTGGAGCAGGTTAGGGGTCAAAGGACTTGGTGAAAAGGAATGTTTTGAGGTGCTTCTGGTGCGGGGGATGGCCAGCAGGTCCTTGTCATAGGACCGCAGGGAGCGTGACGGAGGGTAGGGGTGGAGGAGATCTGTGAGGTATTGGGGTGAGAGTCCATGGAGAGATTTGTAGGTGAGTAGGCGGATTTCGCAGGTGATGCGTGACTTGACTGGTATAACAACCAGCTATAGATAGCTGGTTATAGATGAGAAACTGATAAAATGACTCTTATCATTACTTCTATTAATAGACTATTACTCATAATAATATTTATATGACAGTTTGTGACACTCTGGTGTTGGACCAGAATGTTCATTCATAATATGTCATCTATATGGGGGATAATGGCGGTCAGTACCGAGCATAGAGGTGAGCCATGAGCCCCTTAGGGGAGCCGGCCTGCAGAGTGCTCCTGCCCCGGCCGGTCTGAGGCCCAAAGCTGAGGACGGCGGGGTCGCCGGGGTCAGGCCGCTCCAAGGCGCCGAGGTGGTGGTCAGCCAGCGCCGGAAGCAGAGTCACCTCCAGACCCCACTGGTCCACATGCAGGACCTGCAGGAGGAAGGACAACAACATGGCGGTGAGGATGGTGAGAATGATGATGATGGTGATGACGATGATGATGATGATGATGATGACGATGGTTGTGATGATGATAGTGATGATGGTGATGATGATGTTGATGATGATGATGATGGTGACGATGGTGGTGATGAAGATGATGATGATAATGATGATGATGGGATTGTAATTATTACTTTGATAACAACAAGTTGTCATGCCATGGAAAATAGAAAAGGAAAAATGCTAACAGGAAGAAGCTCATGGTATTTGGAGTAAGTACCTCTAGATATTTTTTGACAGAATATAGGAACTCCACTTTGGATCTCAGTTCCTCAAGCTGGGTGCTCACTTTGCCCAGCATCAGTTTGGTCTCCGAACCTTTAACAAGTGAGAACATATCAGTCTTTCTGTCTCTCCAGACATACATCTGTTGTTTGCAGTGCACGTACCTTGGAACTACCTTAAAAACTAACAGTGAAATAGTGTGTACCTTTTTTTTTCCGGTCTTGTTGCAGGAGCTTCTGGTAAAAATTCCTGGTTTTCTTCAGATTTCTATTCTCAATGACCAACTGCTGCTGCAGCTCCTGTATAGAGTACCACCATCACAGGACAGGTCATACTGGCCTTAATACCAGCTCCTGTATAGAGTACCACCACCACAGGACAGGTCATACTGGCCTTAATACCAGCTCCTGTATAGAGTACCACCACCACAGGACAGGTCATACTGGCCTTAATACCAGCTCCTGTATAGAGTACCACCACCACAGGACAGGTCATACTGGCCTTAATACCAGCTCCTGTATAGAGTACCACCACCACAGGACAGGTCATACTGGCATTCAGACCAACTGTAGCCACAGCCTGGAACAAGCTAACTGCCCCTGCTATTCCTGTTTCACTAGGGCCTGATAAAACAATACGGTTCACCGGATACAGAGGCATTGTGCTCAGGGTTGTTTTCCCACTGGCCGCTGGATAAGTGGTGGGAAAAGAGCCCATCACAGCTTTTAGCAGTGTGCTTCAAAGCGCCGAGGCACAGGAAGAGTTCATTAGTATTCTTTTGCGAATGGTAATAACCTCTCCTGCCGAGGGGTAAGTTCAACATATTAATATTCAGGAAAATAATGCAGCAATTACCCCGCAAAGTAAAGTAAGCCTCCCCTCCATCTTCCTATCTAACCCATTAGTGTGATAGTTGACCTACTTAAAAGCGATACATATAATGTATATGTCGGTTAATTGTAGGTATAAATGGCAGGCAAAGGGCAGAGCAGAGGATTAGCATTCAAATGAACAGACATTGGTCTGACATTGACCAACTGGCAATTTCAACCAGTGGTTTCAGATGACTTTATATTCACATTGTGCATTTATGAACACGTGGACATTTTGAATATCTTTACAATGACAGAAGCCAACATGTCATATGTAAGTTCCTAATGTCAATTCTAGTCATAACCTCCAACATCCATGAGTCAAATTTGATATTCAAATGTGACCTATTTGAAAATCAAAAGTAAAAAATGAAATTACTTTCTACATCCAACACTTTTTTGCAACCTGGTCAATGCTGAGAATGCTGAGAATACATTTTTAGCCGAGAATGAAATTGATGGGATTTTACAGGCTGACATTTAATGCACATTAAAGCCCAGCTAAAGCCACTCCACCCAACCTCACAGCAGAGCGATAAGGTCAGTGCTGACTTATCCTCCACCCTCCCCCCCCCTCTCTCTCCCTCCTGCTCTCCCCCGTGTGCAGAGTCACCCACCTGCGCTTTCACATCCAGACACGCCGACCCAGAGTGCTGTCCCAGGCCCTGGGCGTAGCGCACCACCTCCCTGCCGAAGTACTCCTCCCCGTAGTACGCCAGCGTCCAGGACCGGTCGGCCCCGGGGCCGTGGTCGGGGCCCGGCCCCCCGTCCCAGCCTCCCGGGCCGCCCGGAGACACGCGACGCTCGGCGGAGGAGCCCAGATAGCCGCTGTCGTCCTCCATGTCGTCTGGGCAGCCGGGACTGCTGCTCCGCTCCTCGCCGCTTCCCCCCTCGCCGCCGCCGCCGCCGCTGCCCTCGCCGCCCCCGCCGCCCCCTCGCCGCCCCGAGGGAGAGTGGTCTTCAGAGGCAGGGCTTTCATGGCCGCCCCCCGCCGAACGCTCCCCTCCCTGGGTGACCTCCATCTCCATGGGCAGCTCGTCGCCGACGCCCACTACTGGACCGGGGGAGGGGGGAGAGAGGGGAGAGAGGAGAGTGGGGAGAGAGGGGAGAGAGGGGAGAGAGGGGAGGATGGGGAGAGAGGGGAGAGAGGGGAGAGAGGGGAGAGGGGAGAGGGGAGAGGATGGGGAGAGAGGGGAGGATGGGGAGAGAGGGGAGAGAGGAGAGAGGGGAGGATGGGGAGAGAGGGGAGGATGGGGAGAGAGGGGAGGATGGGGAGAGAGGGGAGAGAGGAGAGGGGAGGATGGGGAGAGAGGGGAGGATGGGGAGAGAGAGGAGAGAGGGGAGAGGGGGAGAGAGGGGAGAGAGGAGAGAGGGGAGAGAGGGGAGAGAGGAGAGGATGGTGAGAGAGGGGAGAGAGGAGAGGATGGTGAGAGAGGGGGGAGAGAGGAGAGAGGGGAGAGGGGGGAGAGAGGAGAGAAGGGAGAGAGGAGAGAGAGGAGAGAGGGGAGAGAGGAGAGGATGGTGAGAGAGGGGAGGGGGGGAGAGAGGGGAGAGAGGAGAGAGGGGAGAGAGGGGAGAGAGGAGAGAGGGGAGAGAGGAGAGGATGGTGAGAGAGGGGAGAGAGGGAGAGAGGGGAGGATGGGGAGAGAGGGGAGAGAGGGGAGGATGGGTAGGAGGGGAGGGGAGAAAAAAATAACGATATAGAGAAAATGAAAATGTTCTGAAGGAGGAAGGTATGCTGCCTTGATGGTGAAGGACAAACAAATTGGGGAAAATAAGTCCTTAAGAACGTACTGACTGTTTGAAAATGTGATAAAAGAAGGAAACTTATTACATTCTACATTCCATCCTTTTTTGCACCCTGGTGAAGTCTAAGAATGCTGAAAATACATTTTTAGCTGAGAATGAAATTGATGGGGATACTGTTTGAAAAACACCCTGCTGCTTTGTAAATACAACAGCTCTAACAGCAATCTTCTCCAGAGGAGCAACAAGTCATTTTTCTGAAAATGTGGTTAACCTTCCAGGATTGTGTTCATATTTTTCAATATCAAAGAAATCATATGAGCAAAAGATTTTTTCCAGATGAATAGCATAGTGGCATTTTTCATTTGTATTTACTTATAATTATTTAGTTGACTGTGTATGCTTGTTTTTGAACTATTTTGTTCATTTTTTCGAGATTGTCCCTGACGTGGGCCATTCCGAGTTTCCATGAAGACTCTCCGAGGACCGAGAGGAATCTTTCGAAGCGATCCCTCCCAGCATGCCTTGGACTGCTCTGAATGTGCTACAGATCTTTACAACCCCGTCCAGCTGCCAGTCATCCTGCTCAGATTAACTGGAATAGACCAGCGAGCAGCGGCCATGTGTCAAAACACCACAGTCAACAAACAATAAACCAGAATATCACAAACACATTTACATTACTTACAACAAAGTTTGCATTATTCCCTAACCTTGACATGTATTGTCCGGAAGTTCTTCTGACGTTTCTTCGAGGTCCTGATACATTGGTCCGGTGACCTGAGGACTGGACGCGGTGGTCCTGGTTCCTCTGGACGGGTCCTGGGCGGCGGGACCGCTGAAGTGAAGGTTCCCGTTCAGATCCAAAAAGTGGTGCAGGTAGGACTCTCTCGCCCCCCTCGTCTGGACGGCAGGTCTGACGGGCGAGATAGAGGCCGGTGGTGGAGTCCCATTAGAGCCCCTACATGGAGAGAGAGAGAGTGATAGAGGGAGAGGGAGAAACACATTCAATCACGTGTTAATGTGTGTTAACACACTCACACACGCACACGCACACACATCCACACAAACACACACACACACACACACACAGAGGAAACAACACAAAAAAACTCAGAACCATAAAAACGCCCAATAACAAGACAGTTAGTACAAACGGCATATAAAAGACTGTTTTATAAAACAGTCCAGAACACTTTCTGCACAGGCAGTAGCACCCAAAACCAGGGAGACAGGCGTCGAAAACGTGAAAGATCTTCAGAGCGGAGCACAAATCTTCAGAACAGCCTGTTGCTTTGGCAGAGAAGACAGAAGTGTTGAGTCATGCCGTGTTAGGGGCAGACATCCAGGCAGGCATGAGTACTAAACAAACACTTCAAGCCATCCTTAGACTCTCCGTCTGCCCGTCCATCAGGACCTCTCTCTGGGAGAAACTGTCATGTTTCAAGAGCAAGCAGCGCAGGACAAGGACACGGAGCAGAAGAAAAAGCAAACCGGCCATGATAGAAGTGTCTTGTTCGTCCCGGTGGATGGATGAAGATGTCTCGACGGCGGGTCCCAAAGCGTCAAAAAGCGGGTTTCAAAAGCGTATGTTCCCGTATCCTGCTGTTTGTGGTTCTCTTGTCTTATGTGGCCCTCCCCCCACCCCTCTCTATGTCTCTCTCTCTCTGTGCTGCACTTATGTGTCCCTTCATACATACGTAAGCCTTCATCTCGTGATAATGTTGGAGGGGCCTCACATGTGCCCTTTTGCACCTCTCCTCAAACCCTTTCACGCTACAGAATGCTGTAACCATGGGAACCGCTTCTGCTTTAGTTGGTATTGAAGTGCGTTGCACGTGAAGGCTGATTTGAACAGTGCACACATGGCGCGCACGTGTGTGTGTGTGTGTGTGTGCATTTGAAGTAGTGGGAGGAGCAAGGAGAAGCTACACTTCCCTTATGTAAATTAAGACAATCAGACATTTGAGCTTTTTTTTTGAGGTCTCCCCAAATGGAGTATTGACTCTGCGACTACCATTCATACCATGGACACATTGTGTGTGTGTGTGTGTGTGGGTGGTTGGTGTGTGTGTGTGTGTGTGTGTGTGTGTGTGTGTGTGTGTGTGTGTGTGTGTGTGTGTGTGTGTGTGTGTGTGTGAGATGCATTTTGTATGTTCATCTCTCTTTAAATGATCTTCTAATGTAGGGTTACATACATAATGTATTATTACATACCTTATACATTACATAAATAATACACATACTGATAGTTACAATTGTATACAAAATAAACCCAACACTAATGGATAAGCCTGTAATTAAAATTAAATACAAGATACTAACCGGCCCATCATGGTCAGTGTATTTCTTTTGAGAGAAACAGACAGAAGGAGTACTCACAGTTTAGCTGGGCTGGAGCTCACCAAGCAGTGTAAAACCCCTAGCAAGTCTTCTTCCCAGTAGAGATCGCTGAGCCTTTCTCTGACCAGGGTGGCAAAGGATTGGTACTGCAGGTCCTTCAAGGAGAAGATGTACTCCCCTCCAAGGTAGGAACAGAAACAAACAAATATTAGATCCACTAAATCAGCAAGTAAGGCAGTGCGATGAAGCCACATTTTGGTAAATATAGGTATAGTAATAGTAATAGTAGTAGTAATAGTAATAGTAGTAATAGTAAGGTATAGTAATTCTGAATAAAAGCATGATCAACATGGTTTATCATACAGATAAATCTGGGTCAATTGGAAACAGATTTCAGATTTGATCAAATCCTAAAAACAATAGTCCATCTTTGTAGTGACACTAGAAACATATTATGAAAATGTAACCAAAAAGGGACATCATTGCCCTAAAGTTACCTATGCCCATGGCCAGCCCCTCTTGGCTGTTCTCATGGTCAGACTCTCCCTTCAGCAGGTCTATCACCTCTCGTAGGGCAGGGTGAAGGTAGCGGCCGAGCTCTGGTGGTTCTCCATCCACCTCCTGGGTGGACCAGGCCGGGAGACCCAAGGACCCAGATGGTACCCCCAGACACCCATCGCTATCCTGGCTTCTGGATCCAGTGGGCTCCCTTTGTCCATTACGAGGACCCAAATTCTGAAAGTCGGGGAGGCAGTTTTGTGGTTGTAGACTAACAGAACCAGTCAAACCATTGACTGACTGAGGTGTGGTGGCTTTGGAATAGATGGTTTGCTGTTCCCGGGTTGAGCCCAGAGACAACTGCGTGGATTGGGAGGCGTCTGACACTGGAGTCGGGTACCTGACGGGTACCAGCGTCAGGTTTCCGGTGGTGAGATCCTGACACAGCATGTAATTTTTAAAACGGTTGAGGTGAGCAGAAGCAGAGGCGACAGGAAGTGAGACTATGGTTCCGTGCTGGGACGTGTCGGAGTGAGCAGAGATAGGGTTTAAAAGTGGGTCTTGGCTGGAGGACTGTCCCCTGATTATCATCCTGGCTGTTCCATCAGCGTGTCCATCGGGCACAACAGCAACGTCGAGATGCGTCACAAAGGTCTGCGATGTAAGCGATGAGTTCTCACGGCGCGAGGTGAAAACAAAGCCTCCTTCCTGCTTTGGTTGAGGGACAACCCAACTAGCAAAGTCCACAGTTCTGTCCGGACCCAAAAAACATCAAATTACAAAGCAAACTTTGATTCTCACATATTTGTATGTACAGAATACAGTTCCACAGTTCCTTCTCAAAATAGTATTAATACCCTACCCGTCCATAGCAGCTCCAGGCTCTGAGGTCCCCGTCTCCTCTGAGTGTTCTTCCTGGGTCAGGATGATGGGGCTGAAGTGTGTGGCACTAGAAGTGAAGGCCTCTGGGAGTTGGAGTTGCAGCATGCTGGTTGGATAGCTGTGGGGAACAGGGCCATGTACAGGAGCCAGTCGGCTCTCAGTGGCCAGTGGCACAAAGCCTACGCACAGTTACAGCCATGCCAGTCACAACGTCCACCGTGTAGTCTCATGCATCATGCACCAGAAAACGAGTACTGTTTCATTCATGAACAACACTTAAATCATGCTTATGAGACACACATGTTTATGGTTTTCCCTTTTAAAGAACAAGGCGTGTGAACGTCTGTTTTGCGATTTGGCAACACAACCCCTAAGAAATGACGAAGAAGAAGCAGAAGAAGAGAATATGTCTAGAATGGATCATGTAAGGCATAGTTTCAGGGAGGTTAGATTTAAGCAGGCAAGGTACACAATACACTAATGCATGTGCAGCGCCTCCTCCCAGCACACTCCACCCTGTGTGACAGTAACTTAATAGCACTGCGAGGGGTTCTGCTGGCCAACTCAATGAGACAGCTCAGTGAGTTGTTTTAATGACTTTCAAGGGAAAACAATGTCAACGCTGTCCATCTGTCATTTGCTGGATGTACTATAATGGCGAGCAGGAGAGCGAAACACAAAACATTGTTGGTTTTGTGTCGTTTTAAAGTGAATGCGGGCAATCACAGGAGAGCAACCAAATGACTGTGGCCTTGTTCTTTAGGGAATCTCCTGATCGTTTGAACACTGAGTGTGTTCAAAGTCATTTGAAGGATTTGATGATGGCAAATGTCGGTGAGTGGAGGAGAGGGAGGGATCGTACCACTGGTGATGTGCGCTGGTGAGTGCTCAGGTGACGTGGGACTGGCCTCCGCTTTGATGGGACTCTCTGTGGCAGTTGACTCGAGGTGTTGCTGAACCAGAAAACAAGCACTCACATTCAGACACTTTGATAGTGTTTGTGGAGTAGTTAAATAAATAATATACATATAAAGGACCCAAGTCCAGAAGACCGCAATTAGTGTACAAAAAACTATTCTGAACTCTGACTCTTTTCCTGCTCTGCTAATTACATCATTTGTTAGAACACTAGCGCAATTTAGTGGAAAGGCTAAACACAAAAGATGCAAATAAAGGAGCTATTGAAATATAGAATTATAATAATAGTATTAATAATAATAATAATAAATCAAAAAAGGTAAAATATACATATTGTACTTAAAAGAAGAGAGATGAACCAGGGATGGATGAATATCAAATGAATGAATGATACTAAAGAAGTGTGGTAGTGTACCTGTTGAGTTGCGTCAATCAGCTTGGTCCAGACTGTTTCAGCAGTGGTCCCTTGGCGTGATAAGTAGTCACGACAGCTCTGGGAGAGGGTTACGAAACAGTTGAGTTACATAACGTCTGTATATTTATAGATAAATAAATGTATTTACATCCCTGAGTTTTTCTTCAACCACCCAATGACATGTTTATTTAATTGAGCCATTGTGAACGGGCTGCCAGAGCTGGGGTACGTTCAACACTCCAAGTGTTGCACATCTCCAAAATAGATCATAGGAAGCAGATATATGCAAATGTTTATGGATGCCTTACAATCTGAAATGGAGCACATAATGTGAGCACATAATGTCCCTGATTTCCTCCACTGGTTTATTCATAGTAATATATACAACTACTATATATCTATAATTTTAATACACTTACTCTACATGACTATATAAGTAAGGGATTTATCATATCTATCAACCCTCCACTTATCAACATATACGATACATATAAAGCAAATTAACGATGATCATGCAGCCTTTGTTTTAAAAACAATGAACGATTTCAAATGTGTGTTGTTAGATGTGTTGTTCCGTGTTGTCATATGCAAAACATGTGAATGAGCAGCATTTGTGTCTGCTGCTGGAGGACCGCGGTACCTTTTTAGCCATGACAATGGAGGGCCTCTCGATGGGGGTCCTCCTGGCCATCTCCAGCAGCAGTCTCTTCAGCTTGCGAGGCATCACCAGCTTCTGATTGGCCGACAGGCTGAACTTGGCCGTGGCCCACAGAATAGCCGCCACCCCATAGACACAGGCCTGAGCCGCCACGGAGAGATCAGGAGAACAGAGCATGATTACCAATGGCCTGGAACTGGGAAAGGCTGAACGCTGAAAGAAGAGACCTGTGTAGACCAGTAGAGACGACTTGCCTTCTCAGTCATGATCCCATGGTCTTGAAATTCAGGGGCGAGATAAAACGCATCACAGGAACCTAGAAAAAAGAAACACTTAATTATCAGTGAATGACTTACCATTATTCTTTTTTTTTAATTTTTATTAGGTTTGTAATGTTGCAGCCAGAAACGAGATTCAATGACAGTGTAGGTAATTTAACAGAGTGAAGCTTTGCTGATGAGATTGTGATGAGCCGACGGGATTGGGATAAGAAGTAAATGGACTGAATGGTTCATCAGACTGGATGCCAGTTGGCAGAGAGGTAGTATGGTCCACCAATAGATCATCCTTCATCGAAACGGCTGATGAATCATCAATTTGGTTTGCCATGAAGACACAAATCAATAAATATTAAGGCAATGTGAGCTGTGGCAAAAGTCATGAAATGTTACGGAAAAAACACTTACCAATGTTTTTGGGCTTCAAGAACAGCACTTCTCCCTCACAGCCCACGTAAACTGTGTCCAGACATAAGTACGCTGATGAAGAGAGAAGTGCACATGGTTAATCAATACCCATATTCATTATTTAATCATGGGAAATGTTTTCATCATCTCTCTAATGAACCAATATCCAATGAAGAGGAAATATGCAAGACAAGGCAAATAATAATACAGGCTCATTGACCCTGCGCCTCCGTGCACAGCGAGGCAGCAGGGGAATAATAAAAACAGAGGCAACTACTTCATTTCAAATTAAAATACAGAAATCATCATAAATACAGAAATGCATATTTTCTCTCCAAAAACAAACACTAGTAATAGGGTTGCTTTGTTGGGTGATTTCACCTGGGAAGTCGATGTAGGTCTGGAGCGTGGCCAGGCAGGTGTAGCACAGAGCCCACAGCTCATTGACCCTGAGCCTGCGTCCACAGCGAGGCAGCAGCTCCCTCAGAGAGATCCACTGGCGGGGAAACACAACGAAACACAACGAAACACAAACAAAGGAAATACATGGTGAAAATCATGCAAAACAAATGAGTGCACCATAACATTTAATCTATTTCGTACTATGATTGTGAAAAGAGACACCTGACCATTAACCCATTGAATGTGACTCGCTTGAATAAACATCGTGCACCAATAAAATACCAGGACACTGAAATAAGACCTTTTGAATATCCGCAGAGTGCGCACTGTAAGCCTAACCTCAGGCTAGGAAAACAGAAATCTGCCCGACCTCATCTTGGCTTTCCTCGTTCAGACACAGCATGCTCTTGGTCATGTGGTTGTTAGGAGCGTAGAGAAGGCGCCCTAAGGATCCACCGTCGTCCTCGTCATCGTCAGGGCTGCGCTCCGCCCTGCGCCCCAGTGCGGGCTCCCCCTCGCCGCCGCCGCCGCCGCCGCCGCCGCCGCCGTTAGCCATCGCCGCGTCGCTACCACACGTGCACCCCCCCGCCCCCTTCTCGCCGTCCTCTGGCGGCGGCGCCCGCCTGTCCGCTGCCGGGTCCGCCGCGTACTCCCAGGACATGGGGTAGCACTCGCAGGACTGGCCCCGGTCCAGGGGCCTCTGGCGGCGGGCGGCGGCGGCGCCGCTCCAGGCCACGCCGCGCCCCGGCGGCTCCTCCTCCTCCTCGTCCGGCCCGATCTCCGTCAGGTCCGACACGGGCACGCTGATGTCCCCGCGGGCCGTCGGCGCCAGCGAGGACGGGGGGTTGTTGGAGTCCGGCACGGAGCAGGAGCGGTTCAGGACCCCCCTGCCGGAGCGCCCCTGCTGCTGCGGCGGGGCCCCGGACCACCGGGAGACGGGGCCGCCGGGGGTCTGGGAGCGGCGGTCCGGCTCCTCCGTCAGGCCGGCGCTGTCGTCCTCCATGTCGGCCGCCCAGAGGTACGGGTCCCAGGGGTCTTCGCATGCCCGCCACCGTCGCCATGACGACGGCGAACGGCTGTCGCCGTCCGCGACGCCGGCCGCTGCGTCGTTGACGCCGTCGCCCTCGGAGACGGGGCCCTGGAGCGGACATCTGGTCTCGGCGTGCTGCCACCGCTCCTCCCAGGAGCCGTCCTGGGCACCTGTAGGGGCTCACACGTGCACGCGCAAGCACACGCAACACAGGTACACACACACAACACACACACACACACAGACACAGATACACACACACACAACACACATACACACACACACACACACACACACACACACAGACACACACACAAACACAACACACACACACACAGATACACACACAAACACAACACACACAGACACAGACACACACAAACACAACACACACAGACACAGACACACAGACACACACACACGCACACAGACAAACACAGTCATGATGGCAACTACAACTCCCCAGCAGCGGTCACCATGGTAACGTGGGGTGTATGTTCCTGGTGTGTATGGGCTGACCGTGGAAGTTGGACACGGATTCTAAGGAGAGGACCCGGCGTCCCACAGAGGACAGCTTGCGACACACAGCGGAGGAGGAGGTGGGAGCCAGCTTCTGCTCCGCCTGGGCCAGGATGTCCTGGAGGGGGACAATACAAACAGAGGCAACATCTTAATTTAGCTGATTATGGGAGAACTCAAATAACAAAACACTGGTTTTCCTGCTGAATGCTGCAAATTCAAAGTGTAAATGAGAAAATATGTCTCACTAGTTGTATTCGCTAAGCACCCCCGGAAAAGACTGCCAGGCTATAAGAAACTATTTTGGAGGAGAATAAAACAATGCTTTGCATATGATCGTAAATTCTCTTGAGGCACAGTCTGCTGCCTACATTAAGAGGATTAACCACAGCCTTTAAATCAACCTTCTTTGTTGTCAGTCCAGAAAGCCCCTCTTAAAACCAAGGGACCATTGTTGGACCAAGACCATGTTTACAGTATGCCATTGTGCAGACAGACACATGTTGTTTTATGTTCATTCACATACTATTTGCTCCAAACTGTCTTGAAAACAACATGAAAAAATACAACTGCCTGCAAGAGCCCTCTTAGTTGCCCTGACATCTTATTTCCACTTGGTGGTGCTAGAGATCAACAGCTACGAGCAGCACAGCATCAAAAACCAACTAAGGCATCAGACAATAGTAGTAGCTCAGCACTTGTCTGGTGGCAACTGGTGTGTTGCTGATTTGATCTGTAGCCCCTCCTGTCAGGAGTGCCCTCGAGCCAACACCAAACTCCTAACTTCTTAGCTTTTAGGTGAGGTGAATACTGAAAGACATTCACCGATGCTCAGTCCCTTATATACCGGAGCCCCATTTGTGCACACCGCCTTGTTTTAAGGACGAATGTTACCTGGGTGGAACTACCAAGAGTGTACCTGTGGGCGTGGCCGGTCGTCAGGCAGCTCCGCCTGCATCAGCTCCAACATTCTGAGGGCCTCCTCCCCCAGCTCCACCTGCAGCTCCGGCTCGATGACAAAGTCCAGCGCGGCAGAGAGCGTGGAGCCCAGCGAGAACACGTGACCCTGTAAGGGAAGAGAGGGGCTCCGGTCAAATAGTCAAAAACATTACGTCCGATGTCCTTTCCAGACCACTTTTCCTTCCCCTCGACGGAGAACGTCACGAGGTCAAGGAAAGAATACATAAGACTTTAGGAAAAGTCAAGTCAATCTGACCGCCCTTACACTAGGCTATGTCATTACGCAATGATGGATGTTATGGACGTGGGTCTGCCATGTTGAACAATGTACCGAAGATGGACCACTACAGGAGAATGGTGCGTCGCTTTAAGTGTGTCTGCTGCTAGAAATTGCCATTATGTCGTTTCCTTTGGTAGAGGCTGGTCCAGTGGACCCTATGCTAAAGGAGGTAAGAAAGGAATCATTGAGGAACCTTTCTTTAGCATTTAGACAAACAGCTCTTGTCAAGGTTGCCACTTTGATACTTCGGGGGTCATTTCAGTCACTTAGGGAGACTAAAAAGACAAAAAAGACTATTCGACCGCAGCCAGGGTGACATAGAAATATATTCAAACAGAGAGACAGTACAACCATTCATGCTCAAGAATGAGGCATTCCGAAAGAAACATCACTGTAACTTTCTCAAGATGAAAAACCTTCTGCTAAATGAATTGTCATAGTAATAATAAAACATCACAACCCCAAGGAAACTCTAAGCATTCACAACAGTGTTTGAGCGGGCATCATCTGTATTCCTTAATAGATATAAATGGCAGTCTGCCGCGGTTTTAAAATAACAGCTCAATTGATCACACCAGCGGAGGTGGAGGAACACAGCGTTCCAGGCACTAGCCTCTCATTCCAACTCCATTCAGCCTGTTTTCACTTTACAGCTCATCTCGGTCTGATGGCGCTCGTAAGAGTTTAATGATTCAAATTAAAAGGGAATTATGCAAAAACAATTTCCACAAACATTTCCGTTATCACCGCATCTTTTCGCCTAATCTTGATCTATTTTCCACATTTTCTTTTTCACCCCCCCCCCCCCCCAGGACCCAAATGAGGCAATTGTACTTTCATTGTATTTCATAGACATTTAGTTAGCTAAGCCCCAATGATTTTAGTTTAAGCGCTAATTTGCGAGGCTATGCGGCAGTCAATAAAGCTTTTATCTGGCTCTGGCTAGCAGATATAACAGCCGTCCCGACATCCGTCAGCACGCACGGCGCTCCTATCCCGCAGGCTCATCACACGAATCACGGCGCTGCTCTGCGTCCCGGTGGAGCCCCTAATCCACTGGCTAATCTTGATTTCACCAGCTTCCAAGAGGCGCCGGCCGCGGGCGCCGCAGGCGCTTGAAACGCTGTCTTATCATTCCGGCCACGTGAACGCGAGAGAAACAAAACAATAGTGTGAGGATTTGAAAAAGAAAAGGCGGTTGAAAAAAACGAAACCCCTCGTCAGATAGACATCGTCTCTGCTTTGGTGCTGTAATTGTCCCGTTGTGGACGTTGATGACAGGGCTTCTTGTTTAGTGTGGGTTTGTGGACCTCGTGTGTATATTCATGTAGAACATTTCGGCCTTGAGGTGGATTTTGGTCCAGAGGTCCCATGGCCAAAACCACTATACTGCTGGTATGGGATACCGATATAGCTAGGTAAACAACCGGTGGAAGCTAGCCTTCAGCTGCTGTGATGTCCTAGGTTTTGAGGCTGCTGCTTTATCCCACTTGAATAACCAGCTGTATATAAAGAGCCATAACTAGAAGGAGTGTAAGGGGTGTGGTCATCGGTGCATTCATAGTTAAATCTAGCAGCATGTTCTCAATTTATACCGTAATAGCCTTGCTCCTTGCTAGTTAGGCAGGCGGACATTTGAATAGTAACACAGTTTCCATCCATCAGCAGCACACACACCTACGCTTACACACACACACACACACACACACACACACACACACACACACACACACACACACACACACACACACACACACACACACACACACACACACACACACACACACACACAAACACTAATTGCTATAATGGCTACATAGCCATTTGGAGCAATCGGTGCATGTATTTCAGACAGACTACTTCTCTCACCTATAATCAGCCTATAATTCAGTGGGAGATTTTAATAGCCGAGCATTTCCATCCGAAGATAATTGGTCATTACGGTGTCACTCACCTCAAACGTACTGCCCGTGTGGTCAAACTCTGGCGGTACAAATGAGCCTTCCACGTCATCTACAGAGAAAGAAAAAAATCAACTCGACACACCACACATGCAAAAAACGATGCAACCCTGCAGGTCAGTACTTGTACGGAATTAAATGACGTCGTACAAGTTAATGAACACAAACTGCATACATCACCTGCTCATGTCACAAACGCACATTTCTTTCCACTCCCTTATTCATGACCTGACTTCTTCCATGTCCCACAAACTCTACTTTGTACTCATTCTGTCTGAGGCTTGCCCACCACCCCCCCTCCCCCCCCCCCCCCCCCCGCCCTACCTGTGGATCGCACCACCCACCGCGTGGCACTGTGGAGCAGCGCTGCTCTCCCATCAGCCGGCTAGAGGTGAGGCACAAGGGCGCCGCATCACTCACTGATCAAAGGAGAAGAAAGCCGCAATAATGGACCCCCCCCATGACACAGGCAGGGCGTGCCGCTGCTCCGCGAGGCCTGCCCTGATAGGAGGCCGACCCGCTGCAAAGGTGCAACTCCCATACTAAGGAAAGACCAAAAAAACACAGACGCCAGCCAGCCACCCACCCCCAAGATATATCAGAACCCCACATACGCTTATAGACCCGTCTGCCCTGATAGGAGGCCAACCAGCTGCAAAGGTGCAACTCCAGCAAATCAAATGCAGGGTGGGGGGGGGGGGGGTAGTGACCTCACTGCTGCATTCTGCATGTTCCATGAAGCCACTGTTTCTATTGTGGTGATTTGGGGGCTGACACAACTGTACACAAACAAAATACACACACACACAGGCAGAAGATACAGTACTGAGCACATTGCAAATACATTGTGCATACTCATACTCCCAATATGGATATTGAGAATTGTTGCCACGTCCCAGTGGTGATGGTGTCATATAAATGAAAGAGGGCTAAAGTGATTCATTAGGAGGCCGAAGCCCTAAAGAAAGTGATGCAATAGGTGGCTGAGGCGAGGACATTAAGCAGTAAGCTATAGACCTGGGATTTATTTTATATCAAAGAGGGTCTCAAAGGACAATGTGATTATCAACTTGGGGGCTCCAGCTCTACAGGAAATGCTCACACAGCATCATCAAATGCTCCATTGAAACGCATTGGCAACAAGCCGTTGCTAGAAATTAATCTAAATTAGTTGACAAGAGATAGAATCTTGTCGATTAGACCTTCAGGGTGCATCTTGGGATTACTCTGTGAAAATTGTGGGTCTCTGGAAAAAAGCCGGCCCTAACCCTAACCCTAACCCTAACCCAAAACCTCAGACCCCCCCCCCCTGCCCTCGGGGTCCGAGAAGGCCAAGTTTCGGTGTGGGGGTCCCAGTTAGGCCCTAGAATAAGGTAGTCAAGTTTCAAATCGGTAGGACCTTCCTATTCCAACAACTTTCTTTCCACCACATTCTGGAAAGAAAGTTGCTTCTGAGAGGCTTTGTCCAAACGATGCTTTGTCCAAAACGGTCTATTTTGGAAAATTTTTCTGTAAGGGCTAGAACTCCAAATCTCAGATATGTCGTTCTCAGGACCCTGGGAAATGTGTGTATACATTTTGGCATCTCTAGCTATCTCGAAAAGGCGAGAAAAGGGGCGTGACCTCCAACAGTAAGGTAAATGTGAATAAGGTTAGTTTCTAGTCCCCATTTTTGGTGGGATGGAGGTGTAAATGTGTGCCTTAAGGTGTGTAGACACAGCTGGCCTGTGGACAAGTTTTTGAAGTCTGGGGTCAAAAGGAGCCAGCACCACTCCCCTTATGAGATAACAAAAAGTTAATGTGCATTTCTCTCATAAATTTTTGTCATTATTAAAGCGAGGCCTGATTCTCAGATATGCATGTTGGATGGCTAGGGTGTAGGTCACGGAAGAACTTCAGGCCAAAATCTTGCAAGTGAGCAAGATTTTTACTCAGCAAGTGACTTGCTGAGTAATTTCTTGTAGGGCTGGTGCCCCCAAGTTGATAATCGTGTCCTTTGAGACCCCCATTGATCAAAAAGAGACCCCAGGTCTATAGCTTACTTGTTACTGGCCTTGACTCAGAAGTTACCTATTGCATCAGTTCCTTTAAGGCTTCGGCCTGAAAATTGATCATTGTTGCATATTTGAATGCCCTCTTTCATATATATGATACAACCCCACTGGGACATGGCAACAATTCGCCATATCCATATGGGGAGGGGGGGGGGGGGGGTGCTTGTGGCCAGTACGGGTACACTAGACATAAATAGGAAGCTTGCAATGAGGATTTCAATCACCAGAAATAGTCAATACACACTCAGGAGGAGGAATGACCTCTCACACATGATAACTTAATGAATTATTTCAAATAACCCTACCTCGTTAAATCAATGAGCTTGGTGTTTTGCTTTGACAAATAGGTTATAGGCTGCCAAATATGTCCGTGCGCATCTCTCAGAGTGACGTAACTAGCCACCAGACAGAGATAAAAAAACCATTACAAAAAAAGTTGATTACAAAAGTAACTTATTAATTATAGTTAATAAAGTCTAAACTGTGGAAAATAGAAAGATACGGGGGGCGATCAATGGCAACCGTCATAGCACATCATGTGACGTGGACGCAGGCCCATTGAAAAGAATGGACCAAAAAAATGTAGGCGTGTCACATGTTCAGAGCCGTTTTTGTAATGCATTTTCCGCTGTGGACCAACGCAGTTTTACTTCAATCTGGAATGAGACTGGGTTTAAGGGATGTGGTTAGTTTCAGTTTTTGAGGGGGTCTGCTGAAAAATTTGGATAAATTGTATTATTGTAGCCTACCTGTTTTGACGAATCCTGCGCAGCCCGCCCCCCTTCTGAAGTCGAAAATTAATTCCCAATTAAATTATCTATTTATTATATACGGAGACCACCAGCCCTCCTCGAAGCAAAGAAAATGGTCTGTTAACCCGCTCTATTAAATCCCAAGAAAGAAGACGCCATACCTGCTCTAAAGTTTTTTTCTAAAGTTGTTAAATAAGAGAACATCATTACACGGTTACATGAAATAACATAATCAGCAAAGACAATGGACTTACAGCCATGATTTAAACGGCATGCGAGCTGCTGGTTCTATTTCATGTAGGCTACGCCGTCTAGGCGTCTTCGCCTTATGGGCTTGTCCTGTGAGCGTGCTCACGCGCACTGAAAATTTCAGCTATGCACCAATCAACGTGGGCACCGCCCACAATCCCCACGGCACCGTGTATATAACGCGGTGCAGAGCAGCGTTCGTCCTCCCTTTTCTTTCAGCAATTGCTGAAACCAGTCAACTACTTAAGACTACGATGACTACGATTTCTTCACCTACGATGAAGAAATGCAGCGGCGGCGTGACGGAGCCCACAGAAGTAAGGCCTCTCTGCTCCTCCTGCCCGGCGTGGGCTTCCAGCAGCACGCCGGCGGCGCCACGCCGTTCGCTTCGACGGTGCCAGTGAAGGCGGCATCATAGAAGAAGACTTAACATGGTGGAGGAAAAACCCTTAAAAGCGGTTTACTGTCACGCCGGGTGCTGTCCGAACGTAGAGCCGCTGCCCCCCACCATCCCCAAACAGCTCGCCTCTGTGGGATAGACATGTGACACTGAGCGCTGCAGATGTTACGAACATAACCTGCTCGCCTCTGCCTGTCGGCCATGACAGTCTCCTGCCAGACGACATGGAAAACGCAGGCACATTCCTGGCACATTCCTCTATGGCTCGGTCTCTTCGGCCTTGCCTCCGCTTGCAGACGAGCCGGACATCACACACGTTGTGAAGGTGGGAGGGGCCAGACAGCTTTAATCAGCTCTCTGCTCGCCCTCCCCCCGAGCGCTATGCTATGCTTTGGCAAGAGCCTTTCTCTCTACAGTCGGTTCGCTGTAAGGAGAAGGCGGAGTTGCTCGTTCGCTTCGGCTGCGTCGGCCTGCCCTGCAGTGGTATTCTCCGCCTGCAGACGAGCAATTCCATCACTCCGCTCCTCTCGTTGGGAGGGGCCGTGTTGCTCGTCACAGTTGGCTGCTTGGGTTTTTCCTAGCTCCGCCCCCAGTGGCGGACATAGGAGAATCTTTGTTGCTCTGCATCGCCCCTTTTTTCATATATTCTATGAAATGGGGTTGAGTCAGGAGTTACAGACTCACTCTATTCTCCTGATCATCGCTTTGCGTGCTCTTAGGAGAATTTAGGGTTATTTATAGAGCCGTTGTGTTTAGCACACCCACACCCATTGAGCTAGGTCCTCGCTGAGAGCATGACTCTGCAGTGGCTGTGGCTGTCTCTTGAGAGACGACCGGAACTTCAGAGCGCACCTCATGTCTCGCGGCAGTCCCCACCAAGACAAGTTGCAGAGCGGCTCAGGTGGACCTTTTAGTGTCCAGAGAGAACACCCACTGCAGGTTGTGGTTCTCTCTCAGCCACCAGGATCTTCCTCGTTGGGGGTTAGACGCAATGGCGCTCCCTCCTAAACCGCGGGCTCTCATGTTTGCATTCCCGCCGCTTCAACTGATCCATCCTCTTTTGGAGCGGGTCAAACAGGAGGATCTGTCCCTCATTCTGGTGGCCCCGGAGAGCCGTCTAGTTCTGTGGTTTCCATAACTAGCGGCGTATTGGCTGGTCTCGGTCAGACTGGTTGCTTTGGATTGGTTGATCCTGCAGGGCAGACTGCCAGCAGTGGTTATCAACACTATCCAGAGTGCCTTTCGCTATTCCGCCCTCTGCGCGGTGCAGTGGAGCGCTTTCTCTACGTGGTGTGACAACAACCATGTTGACCCATCTCTTGTGAGGTGAGCAGTGAGCTTGGTTTCCTTCTGTGCTTACTGGAGAAACGCTTTGCTTTCTCCACTATCAAGTCCTTGCGGCAGCCGTTTCGGCTGGCCCCGCAGGCTGTGAAGGTAACTGGTTTTTCAGTCATCCACTGGTCAAGAGATGCTTGCACCACGGTTGGATCTTCCCACCCTGTTGTGTGGGTTATCCAGGGACCCTTTCGAGCCTCTGTCTCAAGCCCCTTTGGATGCTGTCTTTTAAAACGGCGCTCTTATTGCCTTTGGGTTCTGCCAGCACGCCACACAACAGTTGTTTGTGTGTTACAGCGACGCTGCCAAGAGCCGCTACACTCTGCTCTACACAGGGTGTGGCCGCTTCGACGGCTCTATTCTAGGGCGTTTCGGTGGAAGACTTTTGAGCGGATGCGTCATGGTCCTTCCCCGGCGCTTTTTATCCATTTTTACATATTAGACATATCCAGGGGCTCCACTCTGTAAAAGGCTTGTCTCTCGGAGCTGTTACGATTCGTAAGTTGCTCTTCGATTAAGTCTATCTCTACTGTCACCTAGCGGTGTCACAGGATTACACTGGGATTTTTGAATTAATTTATGATTAAATTAATTAATTCAAGTTAATTATGAATACATTTCCCGTGTCTCTTATACGCTTTGCGTTTATTGAGAGGGTTATGTGTGTTGTGTGGACGTTTAGTCCACCACCACATTTGTTCCTTGCCGGCACACACAGAGTGGTCGCCGGCAAGCTAGAGCTACTTGTTGCGTTGTTGCGCCATATAAGCTGCTCTTTGTCCCTGTTTATTTTTATGTAGGCTTTGCCGTTTGGCACTGCCTCATGTTGATGCCAGGCTTGGCTAGGCTTGTCTCTCGGAGCTGTTACGTTTCGCAACATTGCGCCTCGATTAAGCCTCTCTGCTGTCACCCAGTGGTGACCTAGCATTACGCTGGGAGTGACCGGTTATTCTGGCTTTGGTCACGGTTCCAGCGTCTTAATATCCTGTCCTCTAACAATTTATAATTGATCCACAACCCCTTCTCTTATACGCTTTGCATTTATTGATAAGGTTTTGTGAGCTTGTGTAGACTTTTAGTCTACGCATACGGTCATGTCGCACACTTGGTGTGTTCTCCGGAAAGTAAGAGCTTCTTCGCTGCGTTGTTACGCCGAATTAGCTGCTCTTTGTCGGCGTTTATTTCATGTAGGCTACGCCTACGGCTCGGCTTCGCCTCATGGTGGCGTCCCAGCGTTACACTGGTATTAAGAGTGACTGGATATTCTGTCTTTAATATCCTGTCCTCTGACCGTTTCTAATGAATGTTATCCTTGTCTCTTATACGCTTTGCGTTTATTGAGAAAGTTATGATTGCTTGTGTGGACTGATCCAATGTCGCATATTTGCTCCAGTTTTACACATTCTGTGTGTTCACTGGCAGCCAGAGCTTCTTCGTTGCTTTGTGAAGCCGATTAGATGCTCTGTTCATTGTTATGCCTGCCAGCGGTTCCTCTTACCGCCTCTCGTTGGGAGTGGACGTAAGAGGGGCCTTGCTGCTCGCCGCAGTTGGCGGCTTGGGTTTTTTCCTAGCTCCGCCCCCAGTGGCAGCGGACGTAGGAGAAGCCTTGTTGCTCTGCATCGCCTGGTTTATCATAGATTATGAATTACGGGTTGAGTCAGAAATGACAGACTCGCTTTATTGTCTTGATCCTCTCTTTGCATGCTCTTGGGAGAATTTCGGGTTCTTGAGTCTGATGTGCCCTGTGACCTAGGTCTTTGTGACTGGGGTCCAGCAGGAGTACATTGATTGGGCTCCGCTCGCAGCTTCACCTTAGCCCATAAGGCGAAGCCTAGACGGCGTAGCCTACATGAAATAGAACGATAGTTATGTTATTATAACTCTAGTTCTATGATTGTAGGCGTAGCCGTCTAGTTTCCCACCTGCTGTTCCCTCCAATTGCTGAAAGAATAGCGTGGAGGACGAACGCTGCTCTGCGCCGCGTTATATACACGGTGAGCGCGAGCACGCGCACGGGACAAGCCCATAAGGCGAAGCCTAGGCGGCTACGCCTACAATCATAGAACTAGAGTTATAATAACATAACTATCGTTTCAGTGTCCATAGCAACCGTCATAGCAACCATGTTATTATATTTCTGTCGAGACCTGAAATATTCTTCGTCCTAACTTTCAAACTAAACATCCTACACATTTACAGAGCGAAGATTATGAAAGTAAAATGCACATTTCTCGCTAAAAATGTTTACATAAACACTTTCAATGGCATAACTGCTATAATATCATATTTTCCACCCAGAATAAAAAGTATGTCCGCCATTTTCACATAAAAAAAATCCTAATAACTATCCGATAGGAAAGATGCTCACAACGTCTATTAGAGCCATAGTCGGCTTAATACAGGAGTGAATGGGCTGTGAATTAAACCAGAGTGAATTAAACCAATGCATTTCAATCAGGAGATTATTTTTCGACAGAATATGGGGCAGGCTGCGCAGGTTTCTATGGCGCTATGGTGGTTGTCCTCGACTACACGACCTGGCCATTATTTAATTTTTATATATACATATTTATATATATGTATTTATTTATTATATACGGAGACCACCAGACCTCCTCGAAGCAAAGAAAATGGTTTATTAAATTCAAGATGGGTGGGCGAGAATCAACACAGCCTCACTGAAAACTTGTCAAAACTTCCTGGTTTCACGTTAATAAGAGAACATCATTACACGGTTACATCAAATAACATAATCAGCAAAGAAGATTTATAGCCATGGTTTAAACGGCACGTGAGCTGCTGGTTTCAGCGTCCATAGCAACCGTCATAGCAACCATGTTATTATAAAGTATGTCCGCCATTTTTACATTTAAAAAATCCTAATAACAATCCCATAGGAAAGATGCTCACAACGTCTATTAGAGCCGTAGTTAGGTTAATACAAGAGTGAATGGACTGCTGGAGCACCCGGTCTGAACGTCAAACATTGACGGGATGACATTACATTGTAGTGAATTGAATCCCTTCTCTGTCTGCAGGCGACGCCAAAGGGTACCTTTCCCATCAGTGACTGACGCTAAAGTGCCCTTGCCACTAGCTGTAATTTGATGTTCTCGGAGTGAGACTGTGTTGGAGAGAGAGAGAGAGAGAGAGAGTGAGCAAGAGAAAGAGAGATAAACAGAGGAATATAGAAACAAAGTTCCTCTTTTCCATTGAAACACACTAGGAGTGTGAGAGAGTGAGAGAGGGAGAGGGGGGAGAGAGAGAGAGCGAGAGAGTGAGCGAGATAGAAATAGATTGGAGAAAAGAGAGAGAGCGTGAGGGAGATTGAGAGTGGGAAAAAGAGAGAGTGATAGAAAGTGAGCGAGAGGGATAGAGAGTGAGCGCTAGAGAGAGGAAGAGTGAGGTGGGCGGGAGAAGACGCTGGGAAGAGATGAAAGACACAAAGTGGGTCATGACAGATTTGGGTTTGTCTACTGGATTTATGGTGTCCTTTCCTAGTTGTGGGAAGACTCACCTCTCCCCCTCTCCTCTACCCTCCTCTCCTCTCCTCTCCTCTCACCCCTCTCCACCTCTCTCCACTCTTATAGGCTCCTCATCTCTGAAATCCTCTCCTAACTCCTCTCTGTTGAAGTGCTAAGCTAGAAGGTGCTAGTTATTTTAATATTTTTTTTATTGCAGCTTCAAATCACTTTCATCCTTGAGTTAATTCTGCGTGGCTTATATTTTTGAGTCGGTTATTTCTTAATCATGCAGCGAATGGCATCAGATTAGCGTTATTAAACTAAATAGACTAATCGGTGTATGGAATTAATATTACAAGGGACACTCCACTTCATGTCTCCATATATTTGAACAGTTGCATTTTAAGTGCATGTCATTGGTGAATGACACAGTTTTAGTATTGCAGCAAAAATGGTACTTATTGTAATTATCTTTACTCTACAATATTTCCCAATAATTTGATAGTAAAAATTAAGCACTAACTAATCACCAGCCATTGTGGGGTTGGGTGTTCATAATAGACCCATTTGGTGCACTCCGGATAATGTACTTGGCCAGTTACTGCTCCCAAGCAGCCCTACATAGTGGCTAACGTGCAGATGAAGAGCACTATACACAAAATAGTTGGAATCGAAGCAGGGCTTTTTGTTTCACAAAGATTCTACACGATTATATTTAACTTATTACTTGTGCTTTGTGTGTGTGCGTGCGTGTGCACGTGTGTGTGTGTGTGTGTGTGTGCGGCCCAGTCTTTGCATGATCAATACACCAATAGGGCTGAATTGGGCAGCAACGCTGAGTTAGCATAGATGACAGCGTTCTCCTCCGCTCAGCGTAAAGAAGACAGACGGAGGCGAAGGAGGGAGTGGGGTATTGACGCGCTGTGCTTACTCGCCGCCGCATTTATTTGCTCAGTGTGAACCGCGGCGGGAGGCCTCTACACAATCCAATAAGGCGTGACAACAGTTTGCAGTTCAGAGAGGCGGTCAAGCATATTAAGATTAGACACTATTACACATCTCTCTCCCTCTCCCTCCCTCTCTCTCTCGCTCTCTCGCTCTCTTTTTCTGACCCTCCCCCTCTGTCTCTCTTGCTCCCTCCCTCTCTCTCTGTCTCTCCCCCTCTCTCTCTCTCTCTCTCTCTCTCTCTCTAATAGGGAAGGACTAATAGTGCTGAGGGATAACTCAATATTCATGTTTATTACTTTGCTGGAGCCCAGAAGTGATATGCAATTATTCATCGTCAACGTATTAATTGACTGTGTAAATCTCATGCAACAAAGTGAACTTTGAAAGATTGTATATTATGTTATATGCTCTGTTTAATTGGGGAGCAGCCAACTTGAAGTATTGACATTGTGTATCAATGTGACTGTGACAGTAAATTACTGAAAATAGCCCAGCACTAATGTCATGTGTATATGTGTATATGTGTATATGTGTGTGTGTGTGTGTGTGTGTGTGTGTGTGTGTGTGTGTGTGTGTGTGTGTGTGTGTGTGTGTGTGTGAGTGTGTGAAAGTGTGAATGTGTATTTAATTCTGAACCCAGGATGAATGTACTGATAGATGACTAGCATGGACCATGTTGCCATGACAACAATCCCCATGGCAGAGCTTTGACACTGTTGAACTCAGTTATGCTCATCAATTGTTGCTGTTTGGCATGAATACATTGCATGCTATGTACCAATATATGTGTGTGTGTGTGTGTGTGTGTGTGTGTGTGTGTGTGTGTGTGTGTGTGTGTGTGTGTGTGTGTGTATGTGTGTGTGTGTGTGTGTGTTTGCATGCATGTATGCATGCCTTTGTTTGTGTGTGTCATGTGTCTGTGTGTTTAAATGTGTGTATGATTGTGTGTATATGAGTGTGTTTTAATATGTGTGTGTGTGTGTGTGTGTGTGTGTGTGTCTGTGTGTCTGTGTGTGTGTCTGTGTCTGTTTGTGCATGAGTGGGTGTGTGTGTGTGTGTGCTTGTGTGTGTAGAGGATTAACACCAAATTAGAGTTTGAAGAAGATAAGATTAAACCATATTGGAAATGAGTTTGGCAAACTAATCAATCAACAGATGGAATGAGCATATTTGACTATTTTTGCCAACTCAAACATTTATTTTGGTACCATTGGTTACTAGCAGGTATAATGGGGGATCATTGAGAAAGTAGAGCATAGTAAAGTAACGCATGGAAATCGACAGTTAACGTAATCAATAAAAGGTTTAACATGATTACCTTTTAAGGGTCACACAAGATTACAGGAGAATCAAGCCCTCATTTAATTAAATTCAATGTGATGTAATGTAATGTAACTTGAATTAATTTAATTTCCTTTCATTTCATTGCATCTGTGTACATTTTATTGCATCTAAGTTAATTGAATTTCATTTAACTTAACTTACGGTAATGCTAATGTTTCAGACAGAATTCAAATCAAGCTATAAAGCATCAAATGCTGACTTGTTGCTGCTAGTGGTTGAAAATAGAAAGATTTAGAGATTCACCTTCCTCTGCAAATCAACTTTAAAGGTCACCCTCTCAAAATCCTCCTCTCACATTCCTGTCACCACCTACTAGTTCCCCTCTTTTAAACATCATTGACACTGTCATTCTCCTCTTACGTAACATTTCCAAGGCATTTTCTTTCTAAATGGGACGGAAATTTAATTATCTCAGACTTGAGTTTGCATCATAATTAATAACATGCCCATTTCCCGTCAGTCATTTGCACCTTATTCAAGCTAGCAAGTCATTCAATTGAAATACAACCATTTTCAACAGGAGAAAGTAATACAAAACCACTCTAAGTATAGACAAATTATAGGGAATTACCAAACGTGGCGTACCCAGTCTTTTTTTAGAGGGGATGGGGCTCTGAGTAACACAGCATAACACGGGGGGGGGGGGTGGGCACAGAAGACCACAACACCAACCCTTTTCAGAACGGTGCAGAGATTGTTAGTTCAAAATAATGCCAGATTTAGAAGGGGTGAGGGTGGCATGTGCCCCCCCCCCGAGGCAACCCTGTGGACACAGCCCTGATAACAGAGCAGAGACCGCCGGTTGAGTTGTGGAAGGTTGAGCAAACAAGAGAGGTTATGGTACAACAAGAGGGTGCTGACAGAGAAAGGGGAAGAGGGGGAGAGGGAGAGGGAGGGAGAGAGGGAGGAAGAGAGAGAGGAAGAGACAGATAGAGGGAGAGAGAGGGAGTGAGAGAGAGAGAGATAGCAAGAGAGAGAGAGAGTAAGAGAGAGAGATAGAGAGAGAGAGAGCGAGAGAGAGAGTAAGAGAGAGAGATAGAGAGCGATAGAGAGAGAGAGAGCAAGAAAGAGACAGCAAGAGAGAGAGAGAGAGATAGAGAGTGAGAGAGAGAGAGCAATATATATATAGAGAGAGAGAGAGAGAGAGAGAGTGCAAGAGAGAGAGAAAGCCTCACCGCTCAGCTGCTCCATGAAACACACGTTCCCGTGGGCGTTGAAGGCCAGCGTGTCGGGCGTGATGCACAGGCTGTGGAAGAGCTGGGTGGGCTGGATGCTCCGCAGGGCCAGCACACACTCGCCACTCATGGCCCACACCTCCTCCTCCGTCAGACAGCTGTCCCGCAGGGAGAGGATGTCGGCCAGAGAGACGTTCTCCTGTTGAAGAGATGCAGAGATGCAGAGGAGGCGTAAGGTAATGAAGATGTGGACAAGCACACATGAGAAAACATGGACAAAGCATGGAATAATGGACTTTTTGTTCATCACTTTGTGATACTGGGTCCATACTTAACCTCATCTTATTATTTCACTTTTATCATTATCTAAGTGCAGGGGCGTTAAAGTGGCTTGATACAGATACATAAATGGATTCCATCTTCTTATTCAGCGCTAATGTTCACCTCGCTCTAAATGATAGAGCGATACATTTGTATATGAATAGTGTGAAACGACACACATACACACACACACACACACGCCCACACACACACACACACACACACAGATAAACACTGACACGTTTGCACACTGTTCACGGCTGGGTTCTGCTGGTGAGTCAACACTCCCACATAAACCCACAGCCTCTGCTGTGACCCAGCGCTACCGAGTGGCCACGCCCCCTCTGCCGAGCACCCCTCTCCCTGATCTCACACATTCCAGTCAGCATCCACACAGACAGCCTCTTCTTCTTCTCCTTCTTCTTCTTCTTCTTCTTCGTCATCTTCTTCTTCTCCTACTTCAGTGTTTGATGCGAGGGAGGTTGGGGGGAGGGAGGAAGGGAGGGGGAGAGAGGGGGGAGGGCTCCCTAGAGACAGGACCTTAGTTGTGCGAAAGGGAATTCTGAGATTCCATTACATCTGCGCGTTTTACATCGCATGAATATTTGCTCTGTTTCTGTTTTCTAAATGTGGTTGATGAAGGGGACGAGGCGGATTACGTCATTATGTGTGTTGCTTGGCACTGCCATTGAAGGTTAACATGAAAAGAGTGTTTTTTTTCCATTTTGCTCTGTCTTCTGTCAAGGCACAGACAAGCAAGTGCCTTTCTGTCCTTGCACAAACACAAAACACAAACTAAAAACCAAACTAAGACATTCATTGTGCCATCCTGTTGCTTTGGTTGGGTGAATCCCTTCCAATTGAATTGCCTTTTTGTGATTTTGATGACATGTTTGGGTTCAGCCCTCCATGACCTCACTACTGAGCGTCACTCCTAATCGCTGTGCATTGGTGCTACTAAACACTAATCTCCCTGTATTCGCACTCTGAGTTCGTCAAAAATCGACGCCAGGGGTTTCGGCATACAACTGCGGATGCAAAAGGTGTCCTTGTGCGTCTTCATTCGACGCAGGGGGTTTGTAATCCCTCCACGGCAATATCTGACGCCCAGGGAAAGCGCTCCCACAAATCTTTTTTCCGTAGGATGGTAGGGTCTAAGTACTGCCTTTTAGGGTTAGGGTTAGGGTAGTAGTGGTTAGGGTTAGGGTTGTAGTGGTTAGGGTTAGGGTTAAAGTTGGGGTTAGGGTTAGGGTAAGGGTTACGCACTTATCACTGTTTGCCGTGAAGACGCACAAGGACACCCTTTGTGTCAGCAGTTAACGCCAAAAGCCCCTGACCAAGCGTCGATTTTTGACGAACTCGGAGTGAGACTGCGTTGCTTTCGCAGTGTCTTTTAGAAGACAGCGATGGATCCGCTGACGAAAGACCCAAAGTGTCTTCCTTAAACCCCACTGACCAACAGGTGAGTGTCCTACTTGTCTCAATGAATCACATGCAGAAAGTATGACATGATTGCCAGAACAACATGTGTTGTGAGTATATGCATTCGCACACTAACAAACTGCACAGTTGGGGTTGAGGAGAAGTGCAGAACTGCAGGAGCAACACATAGAAGAAGAACTGGCTTGGTCTGTTCTCTGACAGAAATGTCTACATACGTGTAGACGTATGTGTCTCTGCCGTGCGCGCATGGTAGTGTGTCTCTCAGCGAGTCATCACGGCTTGGCGCAGATTGAAAACAGAGAACGCCCTCCTCCGATATACGGGGAGCCATATAGGCTAAGGCCCAATTACAGGGCAGGAATCTGCCACTTTAAGCAGCAGCAGTAGCAGCACTAGCACCAAGGACCATAAATAGGCAACCTCCCTTGAGATTGTTGTTGAGCTACAGAAAGTAAGGGGTTCTCTCCTGCTCTATAGCTCTCCCGCCCTCTCATCCTCTTTCTACTCCATATGTGCAATATGCTGTCCTACATAAGTCTCTCCTCTTAACCCCTGGGGTTCTGATGAGGCAGAGACGCTGCACCGGTCCTCCCTTGTCCCGCTGAGGGATTCTGGGTAATGGGTATGCAGGAAGTGAGAGAGGAACAGGCGTGTGGATGAGAGACACTAGCAGACACTACGCTCACTGAATAGTGTGTCGGCAGCTTTCTGTGTGAGTTTTTAATATTGTTGCATTTGGAAGTGTCTGATGAAAGAGGTTGCTCATAGTTTGAAATCAACAAGCAAACTAGGTTTGGTTTGATTGTCAGAATAAATACTTCTACCAACTTTCTCTTTAGTAATATGTTTATATATCACCGATACTTTGTTGATGACATTGCTTGGCCGTAAAAGAAAATGTGTGGTATACTGACATCATACTAAATAACATTTATTTGTATTGGATGATTCGGTTTCTTTAAAAAGGGTTATCTTTTAAAACTCGAAAACTATCTGTTAATAATTTGAAGGAAAAAATGTATGAAAAATTGTATTCCAAATTGTGCATAACATCTTTCACTTTTTCTTATACAAATAAATAAATAGCACATGAGAACATACGAGAACATCAGCAATCACCATCAGCAATCAGGAAGTTCAATGCACGCGTGCATCGGATAAGCTATGCAGCGGTAGAGTAAAGATTAAGAAATCAACAGAAGTGTGTTACCTCGTCTTCAAGGAGTGGGGGAAGATGTTCCAGTTCACTAAATCCCTCTCTTCCATCTCTCCCCAAGTATCTCACCGTATGATCAAACGTCTCCATTGTGTATATCCTATCGTTCAAGGATCAAACCAAGTTTAACAGAGTTAGTATAAGACATTCAGACTTGTACTCAGTTTCCACAGTGTATCATCTAACAGCCTAATCCCACCAACAATGTAGACTATGGAGCCGAGAAAGAATTGAACTGTACCAAAAAAAAAAAAAGGACACTTTTTTCAGATGGTTTCTTCTGGTCCGAGTCCGAGCGGATAACGCGTTGCAGCATTCCGCCACTCGATGCGGTATGAAGTCACTGCGCCTCGGCGCGGGACACCGCAGTCCGAGACAAACCCGGATCCCTCTCAAACAGCACGGGGGAACTGAGGTCTGACCAGCCACGGCAACGCACAGAACGGCCAAATAATCGATTGCTTTACGACATGGGGAGTTTGCCTAGAGTGGCGCTGTCATGGCAACGAGCACTTGCGCACCTCCACAGCAGCCAGCGGTAGAAACTCGCCTCTCGTTGGCTGCAGGCGGTGCGAGGCTGTGGATGGGATGGTTGGCAGGGGACTGCTGTTCTGCTGAACGCCTCCGTGTGTGTGGAGAAGCGGTTTGGTGACTCACACAGATTAGGTATTGGTTTGATCATGAATCCATTTCATCTTATAAGCATTTGGTTCAAAGGAGGTGGGGGAGCTATTGATCTGTGATATAATGACGATTGCTTTAATTTAGGATTATTTAATTTAAAGCAAGAGCAATTCTTACTCACAGCATACTGCATAGGCTGCTACATAAATAAAAGCCCACTTTTATCTCCTTATTGTTTATTTTTTCCTTCTCTCTAAAGGCATGTGCTTAACTTGATGAAACAGGTGCATATCTTCTATAGCCTAACTTTACTTCCAGAAGTGTGTCGGTTCAACCTGTGTGAAGGGAGGTTTTGAATGTATTCTGGGTCAGTAGCCACTTGGAGGGCAAAGCAGAGTTGGATCATTCTGTCACGAGTTGGTTCCAGGAACAAGAACCTGTCCACCTACAAAGAGAGAGAGAGAGAGAGAGAGAGAGAGAGAGAGAGAGAGAGAGAGAGAGAGAGAGAGAGAGAGAGAGAGAGAGAGAGAGAGAGAGAGAGAGAGAGAGAGAGAGAGAGAGAGAGAGAGAGAGAGAGAGAGAGAGAGAGAGAGAGAGAGAGAGAGAGAGAGAGAGAGAGAGAGAGAGAGAGAGACTGGCAGAATGAATGCAGCACACAAGATTAGTTTAGCTCTCCTGGAACCGTGTGCGTTGGAGGAGGATTGCAAAGATCCCATCATTTCAACTCCTCCACCCTGCATCACTACAAGGATACATTCGTGTTCCTAAAGAAGAGCTGCATTCAAACAAGAGCCCTTGGGTTAAAAATTCCATTTGTAGTCCACGCACACTTTGTTATTGTGCCACCACCATCCATACTAATGTAAAGTCTGCTGGGGGTGGACAGCCGATGTGCGAGCAGGTACTGGTAGTAATATAAAAATGCTATTACGTTGGCAGCACCCCCGTGGCCGCAGAGAAATGACACAGCCGAGGGGTCGGTGTGACGGGTGGGGGTGATGGAGGAGACGGAGAATGGGTGAACCACTCTATTTGGAAACGTGGTGTTGGGGCTATTAGGCGGAGCCGTTGCAGAGTGTGGCATTGCCTTCTTGTGGGAACAGAGGGAATTGGGTGAATCCATTTCGCGTTGGCTGCCAAGGGGCTGGTAAAGGGATCACCATGCGTGTCGTAGTCATGACAAGAACATGTTTTTTATTTTGCCCCATAGCCGAAATTGGTAGAACACTGGCACGGCTCTGGGCACACCACGACCCCTCCTTTAAAATGCCATTTCGTTTTTTTAAGGATTAGTTACATACATGGAAAGATGTTTTCTCATGTTTGTCTTTAATGGTTTGAACAATTATTTATCTGAAATGACAGAGAGTGAGAGCTGGGAGAGTGTGTGTGAGAGAGGGAGAGAGAGAGAGTGAGAGAGAGAGAGAGAGAGAGAGAGTGAGAGACAGGGTGAGAGAGAGAGCCAAAGCACACTCTCTTCCCCAACCTGTCCGCGACTCTCCCTCACTTCCCACATTCAAATCCAGTCTAAAATCCTATCTCTTTTCCCAAGCCTACGACCTCCCCTACCCATAACCACCGTCATCCCTGCCCCTGCCCTTGTCCCCCTGACTGTCATCACCCTTTTCGTGTTTTTTTATGTCTTCCACAATGTAAGCGTCTTTGGGTCACTGAAAAGCGCTATATAAATTTCATGAATTATTATTATTATTATTATTACAAGAGAGAGAGAAAAAGAGAGAGAGAGAGAGAGAGAGAGAGAGAGAGAGAGAGAGAGAGAGAGAGAGAGAGAGAGAGAGCAGAGTGAGAGTAGGGCGAGAGAGAGAGAGTGCACAAGAGAGAGAGAGAGAGAGAGAGCAGTGCGAGAGTAGGGCAAGAGAGAGAGAGAGAGTTACTCTATCGGGGGCCATCTCAGAGCTATGGCAGATTCTTTCCTCCATACACAGTAATCCTAAACACAGAGCAGTGCTATATGCAGATAGGTCAGATATTGTGTGTGTGTTGTGCTACGATGAGTTGGAGCAGCCAATATTCTATCTAGCAGCAACAGAAACACATATGTATGCTATATGGACGTAGATCAGGGCAGGTGGCCCAGAGATGGAGGAGTTATTCATGTCAGGGGGGTGAAGAGTCAGCACACAAGAAGCCAGACCCCCTCCAGGCAAAGGCCAGCAACAGAGGACAGTTGGAGTCCCCGGGAGGACACAGTAAGCGTGAAGCAGTGTTGCATACAAACTCCTCCAGGAACATTGTCACAGTTCTGACGGGAGCCAGGGAAGGGGTACAATGTGGCAATGCCTAGGAGTGTCCATCTCAAAATATAGTGTACCAGCCAATACTGAGCTTCTGACAGCCACTCCAAACCATGTATGACTATTATTACACTAGTATTGTTTTTTTTTCAACTTTTTAAAAGAGGATGGTGGATTCAAACAAAATAACATATATATTTAACAGAGATTCATTCTTATTATCCTTATCCTCATCCTCATCCTTATTAATGATGGATGAGTCCACATAGCGAAGGAGACGTACAGTGGATGCGAATCTACCGATCAAAAGGACACACGGTAATACTGATCGCTTCACAACGAGATGCACCTGGCTCAATCTATTCATCCCTCTGTTCCCGAGAGGATGCGGTACAAGAATAGCATGAGCACAGAGACACCGGCAACCCTGTGCGGACATCATGCAAATAGTCATAATTACACTGGTACAATCAATCCTTTAACAAGGGAAATGGGAACATGATGTTCTGGGAGTGCAGTCATAGACACGTTTTAGATTGGATTGAGCAATTTGTGGCATTTTTGATCCCGTTTGTATTGTAGTTTAGAGGGAAAAGGGACATTATATGTGAGCTCCCAGCTCCCAGCTGGGAGGTTCTGGGTTTGATTCCACAGTCCTTATTCGTCCGCAGTGGCCATATAGATGGTTGAAGAAACCTTCACAATTAAAAGGGTTTCAGCTACCTGAGTGGGGGAATGGAGCACAAAACTTAACAAAGTTATGCCTTGAGTTTTCATGGTTTTCAAAGATTCTAGAAGATTTTCCCACCCAACTGATTGGACTATGTCTTTTTTCTGCATTCTCCTTCTGCATTTTTGCTGTATCTGCAAGTCCGCTTGGATAAATAACAAATAACAAACAATTACAATAACACTAACAATAACAAACAATGTAATGATGAAACAAATGATGATACTACCATACCGAGCATGTAGATGGCTTTCGTGGTCCAATAGAGGCCACAATCGAGGTCATCTTGTGTGGAATTGTTTGACTAACAGAGGAAGCAGGAGAGATAGAAAGAGATTGCTAATCTTCCATTGAGAATGGAAATTGGTGATAGTGTGATACTTTGTTGACTAAATACAAGCAAAGACCAACCGAGTCATTCATCTGAACATTTCACCGTCTGTTTGCTTCTGTCTCCTCTGGGCTGACATGTAGTGAGTTAGTTATTTAATTATCCACTGGCAAAGGTGACTAAACCCAAACAACCCCTGCAGTTCTTGTACATCCCTGCCAGTAGTGTGTTCAAAGGATGGTCGAACCAGAGCAGTATTTCCTGAACACCATCTCCACATTCTATACAATGATTCCTAAGTCCCACATCTTGCAGCTGGATTGGACAGATGTCTTGACATTGAAGGACAGGAAACAGGAAATACCACAACGAATAGCTTACAGATCCTACATTGAAATCACTGAATAAGATATTCCTACAAAGACTTGTCTATTTTCCTGGACTGAAGAAGACTGTAAAGAGTGGAGACATGATATATTTAATGAAGGGACACCAAGACAGATTAAACAATGTCCCAGAAAGAGAGAAAGAGAGATAGAGAGACAGACAGACAGACAGACAGACAGGCAGAAGGAGACTCAGAAGGAGCGATAAAGAGAGGACAGGAGAAGGCAGAGAGAAAAAGAGAGAGCGAGAGGGGGGAGAGTGAGAGAGAGAGATAATGAGAGACAGACCGTCAGACAGACAGACAGACAGACAGACTCAGAAGGAGAGATAAAGAGAAGACAGGATGGAGAGAGAGAGAGAGAGAGGGGAGGAGAGCATTATAGGGAGAGAGAGCGAGAGAGAATGTAAACATGCTTTTCATTCAGTTTTAGGTCTGCCGTTGAGCGGGCTGACTATTTTTCAATTCCATCTGCACAATTAATAACTTGACTACAGCTAATCTTTCACGTAATAAAAGTGTAATAAACCGCACAGACTTGCCCCGTGCAGCAGGTAATTTACGGAGCCTGGCGTGTGCGTGACCAGGACAGTACGTTTTAGCCCCTCCAGTTTATTTTGCACTTTTAACCTGTCAGAGCTAAAGCTTTACCCTCAGGGACTGTAAGCACCACCTTCCACAGTAGTGATATTGGCTTATGATATTCCATTTATGACCTCACAAATACATATCCTGACAGTTTACACCCAATGTCAATCTCTGTGAGTAATTTGTGTTATAGTAACATCAACAAAATCATTATTTCATTGTCTGTATAGAGGAAAAGCTTTTACAGGGCGTGGCATGAAAACACATCCAACCATTAGCTATCCCGGTGACCTCTGTTTGAACTCCATCTAGGAGGAAGAAATAGAGTAACAATAGGTGATGATGTAAAATTACATGATTCAACCAAAACCCAATCATGTTTCTACTGCATACTTCTTCAAGTAACAGCTAATAACCACTAGATGGCAGCTTTGTCCAGGAAGCAGAACTAGGGTAATTCAAGTGCAGGATGGATAATAGGCCTAGTAGCTGTTTAAATCTATATCCGTCAATTGAAGCTACGACAGGCGGCACGTCATTTAAGATTGTCAACGTGCATTGAAACGCTACTAACGCTACTAGAATATAAATTTTTCAGTGCATGCTCATATGTCATTGTTTCCAGAGAAATATGGAAGCCAGCAGAAGCAGAACCAGCAGCAGATATGGACTATGTCAGTGCACAAAATTAATAACCACCCTGCCTGAATTCCAATTTGTCTTTCCTATAGCATTGGCACATTCCGTTGGCATTGGCACTTTGGCCTTTTCCAAAGTGCAAAAAACAATTGAAGTAGACCTCCTATCCTCCTAAGACTCCTATCTATGATGGCAATCATTCATGAAATTGAATGAATCTGTCTTCAATTGAACAGTTTATGTTAAATTACAGAACATGACAGACTTAAATATAAGTGGGAGACAGACTTAGATTAACCTATTTCAGAAGAGCTCTGGCACAAAATAATACAGAGAATTTTCTCATCATCCATATGTCTTAGACATGCTGTTATACTTAATTTAAAATTGTTCATCGTCTGCACTGGTCTAAAGTCAGACTCTCTTACTGATATAGACCGATGCAGTGTAGTGATCGATGTAGGCAGGATCCCTTCTAGCTAGGAGGCTGATACTGTTTAAATGGAAAGACCCTATTCCACCGACACAGTCACTGGATCAGGGAGGTCATGTGCCATCTAAAATTGGACAAAATCAGATATAGAGTTAGAGGGTCTACTGAGAAATTTTATAATATCTGGCAGCCTTTTCTTACTTTTGTTGAGGGAATGGAAGCTGACAACATGACAATGTAAACAATTTCATTTGTATAATTTCTATTTACTTTATTACTTTATATATGTATATATATATATTTTTTGTACTTTTCTTTACGTATGTCTGGTTATGTAATATTTGTATGTATATGTCTGATATCTGGGGGGGTGGGGGGTTGTTTGAGTTTGTTTCTCTTTGTATAATGTGAAAACAAATAAAAAGTCAGAACATGTGGATATATTTATATAGAAGGCTCCATACTCTTAGAAACAGAGTATAGAAACAGTCATATTTGTACACTTTGTCTTTGAAGTAATAAGATAAATAGTCAGAGAGTATATATATAAACATAGGCTCTGACTCTCTATCTTCCTACTTTGAATACACAGCAATTGACTAGAACTGAGAGTTTGCGTTCTCATAGTTTAAAGTCTAAACTAGATGTCAGAATAGACCCTGAATAGAAAATTGTCATTGAATTGTCACCGTGCCCCAGTTCCATTCATGTGTTCCAGGGTGCGTGTAGCATACATGCATCATAACAGGACCTGCAGACAACAGGACACGATGCAGCCTGACATGGTGGACACAAGAGATAGGATGACGCACAACGCTGCCAGAATAAACCACATGGCTGACAGAAGAGATAGGATGAACCACAATGCTGCCAGGGCTGCAACATGGCAGAAAGGTAGGGTTTGCGGAAAATAATCAAATTGAGAACTGGGCTATGTATGCCGCATCTGTTTGTATTCATAACCCATGTAAATGCAGAAATTGTTTCATTCAGGATAATTGGGTAATTAGCAGGAATAGTCTAAGTGTAGTACAGTTCCCCTGCCACAGGCATCACTGTTGAACACAAGGGCCTGCTCTTACAAACAACCACGTCAGGCCTTACCCACGATCCTACAGATTGATGTATAAAGGCTACACACACACACACACACACAGTCTCTGCCTCTTCCCTCCTTTGCAGCATGCCGTCATGTCACCATGGAGACGGATATAAATAACAGAGCGGAAGAAAAGCGAGGGAAGAGAACATTGTGAATCGTAACCTGTAACCCTGTGTGTGCGTATCAACGCGACGCTGGCAGTCTGCCGTATCCACGGTGACTCAGACTCCAGCGCGCAGGGTTCTCACATTCAATCATGCCATTTGTAGTGTGTGATTTCTTGGGATTCAAAAAGTGACTGCAACAGAAGGACCGGTTTAAAAGAAACATATGGACCCAGCACAACACCCCAGTGGAAACCCACACTGGCTGAGGTTGCTATGTTTCAGACTGACACGGGGCCTACAGGCATAGCCTACAGGTGAGTAGCAGGTGATGGCTGAGCTCTGGGGAAAGTGTGTGTGTGTGTGTGTGTGTGTGTGTGTGTGTGTGTGTGTGTGTGTGTGTGTGTGTGTGTGTGTGTGTGTGGAAGGGGGGGGGGATGTGTATGTTTATTGCTTATTTGTGTGTTAGGTGTGTTTTGTTTGTGTGTGTGTGTGTGTGTGTGTGTGTGTGTGTGTGTGTCGATGTATGAGTATGTGTGTGTATGAGTTTGTGTGTAGATGTGTGTATGTGTGTGTGTGTGCGTGTGTGTGTGTGTGTGTGTGGAGAAGTGTGTGTGTTTATTACCTCTGTGTTCCCAGAAAGGAGCAGACACCATTTATTTATTATTAAAATTGTTTGGGGAGGGGAGCATTGGGGGGAAGAGGCAGAGGAATACAATTGCCTGGAGGGAAACGGCTGTGAGTGGAAATGCATTGTGAGGCTGGGAAAACATGGCAAAGATGAGCAAATAAACCAACCAAGCTGTTTTTGTTTTCCCATGGCTGGCCCCTGTGTATGGCATTAGCATACGATCCCCTCCTGTGAACAAACAACTAGGTCTGAAGCCCTGCGATGGTAAAATACCTCCATTTGCTCACAAGTCAAATGTATATTTTTGGGGATGTTGCAGCTTTCTGGGAGTAGCCACGCAGTAGTATTATCAATAATGTAAAACTATTGTTTTTAACCTTACTGGTAGCATCAACACTGAAGGCAACATGTGTGGACAGTATGTGTATCCAGAAATCCAGGTGCATCCACCTGTGCACATCTGCTTTAACATAAGTCCACTACTGGCATTCAGTGGTGGTCTTAACATAGAGGCATAGGTAGGCGGCCGCTTGGGGCCCCCATAGTAACCTAAAAAACCAAACAAAAAAAAACAACATTATTATTGGTTGTTTTTTAAGTACACAAGTACACAAACAGAGACGAAGCAAGACAAGTCTAAACGCGAAAATGAAATAAAGGGTTAGGAAATAAAGTTACCCAAGCGGCTCAAATAAAAGAAAAAGGCGAAAAGACGCCAATAAGTATTTGGCAATGCTGCCAAAGATGACATACTTTTTTATGGCTACTGTTGGGGATACAGACAGGAACAACAACGTCCAAAGCGTTGAACATGCCACTACAGCAGCAGCAGCTAGCTGTGAAGTGGCGCTAGGTGAAGACCTGTGTGAAGATGTCAATAAGTAGGACTCTGTGTCAGCAGAGCGTGTGATGCGTCTCTCTTTTCCTTTTTTTTATATAAAGTATATATAGGTTTGTTTGAAATGTTCAATCTCAAGTACAATGCCAATTGTAACCTCACATGTACAAAGTCAATTATTCCTCTTGGCAATATTTGCTAAGTATATGGCTGTTTGTGATGTTTTGCTAAGTATATGACTGTTCGTGGGAGTTTACCCTAACTACTTGTCTTGCTGTTATATTGATATTGATTTGATATTAAAACAAATAATAGACGTTGCTGGGTTTCCTGGAATTTTGGCAAAGACAGGTGTTATCTGAAACCTTATTCTCTGTTGGGTTCCATCGTGACTATTAGTTTGTCTAGTGCTACACTTTGTGTGTTCTCTGCTTTCCATCTTCATTTTGGAGTAAAGAAGTGTATGCAGGGTTTAAAGGGGAAGATTTTTTTTTCTCATCTCCAACCTTTACTTCCGCATAGATTATCTTAACCTGCCTATCCACCATTCAGTCGGTACATTTTTTTTCTCCGTTCTCTTTTAAAGATTGGATGAGGTGGGCCCCATACATATCTTTGCCTTGGGCCCCCAATTTGCTAAATTCACCACTGCTGGCATTCACAATCAAATTCAAATAATCATATGTCCTCATGAACTCAATGCACACACACACACACACACACACACAGTTTGTCAAACATACAATGAATAACACAAGCACTTATAACACACGTGTTATAAGGTCTTCATGTGCAACATCCCAGGTAGGGATTTGCAGACTATTTTTATTCTTTGATCTTCAACCTTCTTAAGCCTCCAAATTATATTAAAGATCAACCCCTTTTCTCTCTCTCTCTCTCTCTTTCTTTCTCTCTCCCTCTCTCTCTCTCTATCCCCACCCGGGGGGAGTGGGCTTGCTGTTATTTAAGTCAAGGGCAGCATTACCATAGCGATAACAGCCTTCCATCATAGGTCTCGTCTAGAGAGAGACTACAGGCACAGGGAGCCATGGAGACGAATGTGTGTGTATGTGTATTTGTATGGGCTGTGTGTGCGTGTGCGTGTGCGTGT
The DNA here is from genome assembly GCF_964030765.1 of Micromesistius poutassou. Classification (NCBI taxonomy): domain Eukaryota; kingdom Metazoa; phylum Chordata; class Actinopteri; order Gadiformes; family Gadidae; genus Micromesistius; species Micromesistius poutassou. The sequence continues at coordinate 11,137,047 of NC_140277.1, forward strand.
GCGTGTGGTGCAGGGAGCCGGGGGAGTCGTTACAGTAGTACAAGCACAGAGGTAGCATTAACATCTTGTGTTTGATATTCCTGCCATAGAGACACACTACACAACACATCTGCCGGAACTAAGAGCATAAACACACATTAAACCTCTCGCTCTCTCTGTGTTGTCAGATTAATAAACGACACAGGTGAAATTAAACCGCAGTTTGTCAGACAAGAGGCTGTCGTTGGTTTGGTTTTTGGATCATTTTGGATTGTTGTGGCAAAGATGAGTCACCGGTGGTGTCTTGCATCACTGCGTTCAGGGCCAATCATAATGTCTTCCATGAGGGTTTCAACCAATGACTGTGTTTGAATTCACTTACAAACTGACTTTTTACTAAATACGTCTCTGTGTGTGTGTGTGTGTAATGTGTGTGTGTGTGTGTGTGAGTGTGTGTGTGTATTTTACCACAAGGCGTGCATATGACCCCAATGAGTGAGACAGTGGAATTCAGTGGCCGTGCGTTTTAAAACTCAAAAGCATACAGAAACACACACAGCGCCACTCTGCTAAATTATGAATGCAACCCACAGACACACACCCGGACACATTCTGATTCTCACTCACACACACATACACACACACACAACAAAATCGGTTTATACAAAAACAAAATTAAGACTGGCTTATTGCACAATAAACACACAGCCGTGTTAAAATGTGCATTTTTTAATTAAACAGATGGCACCCTGGGACAACTTCTTACATCCATAGCGGTTGAGCGGCCATTAAAGGCTCTTCTCTTCCTCGCCATGTGGCAAAGTGTCCCTGACTTGCCCGCTCAGCTTTATAGGGAAGGTAAAGACGGCAGTACGGCGCTCAGGGGCCACTGAAGGCGGCTCGGTGGAGGAACTACCCACACTATTTAAATATCAGGCCCTAGCACTTATTATGTGCATAACTGTCGTTTCATCCCATCAGAGGAGTGGAACACACATTAAGCACACGCTTATCACACACGCAAAGGGCCCACACACACACACACACACACACACACACACACACACACACACACACACACACACACACACACACACACACACACACACACACACACACACACACTAACAGCTCACCCACCCCAGTGTTTGGTATCCAAGTCTCGTGAAATGTTTACCATTTAGACATCCACTAGCGATGTATACAAATATATATTAAATACATGAAAACAGTATTCCATAACATAACTTTAATATAACCATAATAATTTACTATTACAATATTCATGTTGACTGATGCTATCAGTCATACATTCCTGGTGGTTGAAACAGGGTGGTGGGTGAGTTTGTGTGTGTGTGCATGCGTGTGCGTGCGCGTGAGTGTGTGCATGCGTGCATTTGGCCTTGCCTGAGAAAAATGAACAAAAAAATAGTGAAATGGCTGCATAGTAAATGTGTTGAGGAGTTTAATGGCCCCATAACCCTGGGGAATGATTTGTGATGTGTTGCACGGAACACAACCCGTCTCACCAGACACATGCGTGTGCACACAGGTGCACGAGCAGAATATACACACACGCACATACACATTCGCACACTCGAAATGCAAATGCATGGCCGCCACCCACCCACTGCATAACATGCAAGCACACGCAGTTACACAGTTAGACACACACACACGCACACACACACACACACACACAGGCAGAAGCCAAGTGGAGCTTACTGTGATGTGGATTTATCCCTAGAGGGTCCGCAGTCCTTACGCTATCTCAGCCTCCATCAGTGGTGGCAGAAGAGACACAATTCAGTGTGATGGGGGTTTTAGAATATTCAGAATATTCTAGAATACTTTCATCCACTTATATGGTAACACACAAAGGTCCCATGTCAACATAAAAACAAAATACCCTGTTTTCCCTCTACGCCACAGACACAGACGCACCAACCAAAAATAGGAGATGTTTCCTTTTTGCATGGTGAAAAATGAATGTATCAGAATGTGTGCCAATGTGGAAAAAGGTAGGCTTTCGGTAGTTTTGTCACCGTTGAATGCTCAAGAGGGTCTTGGTAAACAGGCTTGGTGAAGACAATGGATTTGTGCTGTTTACAACCAGGCTGCCACTAGTACATTCTACGTCCAAAACAGGGCAACGCTGAAAACTCAAAGGGCCTCTAATATGAGATTAAATATTCCTGCTATACACAAAACATGAAGCCAGGCATGGATTTTCTTTCTTCCCATTATTAGTATTCATAACATGACTTTTTTAGCAAGAGATGCTTATGGCAAGGTTGAGAGTTGAAAGCTGTGATACGGTTTCAAAGAGTGTTCCCCTTGCTCAGAGATCCAGGGCAGCAATGGTGTTCAGATACCAAGGTCGTTCACAGTTAAAATGCTTTCATGTCGTCATTTTGACTTACATTCAATCATTGGAACAAAATGGAACAAAAAGGGGTTTTATTTCATCCCTCATAGTTATTAATTATCACGATTTAACACCCTTAGATTTTAGAAAATATCACCTGGGTTTATAAGATCCAAAATTGTATTCTTGACATCAAATGGATACAGTTGCAAACAGTTGCTAAACTTGGTAAAAGAATGTCTCATAGGCTAGCAAGATTTAAATTTAGAGCACCCTCCTGGCTTGACCTCCCCCGCATATTCTGACTCCTCCAAACGTCCTATTTATCATGGACCGAAAGGGAACCAGTTCCAGGGAAATAAAGTAAGTCATGTCTTTTGTTTGCAATTTCTTTGTCATTCATCACAATCAGCACCTCTTAGCAAGGCTAAACTCTAAGCTTGTTTTGGCCAAACTGACCATTTCACAATCTTGAAAACTCTTTAAACAGCGTCAGTATTCAGTTTCATTGTCAGATTCATCAGCCTTTTAACTGCACTCGATAAAAGCATTAAGAGGAGTGAATGCCACTACAGTTCTTGGCATGTTGTTCAGTACAAAAATCAATCTGAACACTTTGATTAACTCACCGGCTTTCTGACGTTTGAATCGTTAATCATCACATATTAATCAGGCAGCTTAGAGTTAGCTGTTAGCAAATTGCTTTGGTAAAAAATGCAGTGATTTTATTTTTACATTAGTTGGGACCGACTAAAAAGCTTTGCACTTGTCCCATAATGAATATATAAGTGGTTACTACTGAACACTGACTTATCTTTGTTGTGCAAGTGTAGCAGGGGACAGTTTAACAGTTAACAACCAGCTGCTCTGTACAAGGCTGAGAAAGTTACACCATCCTCAACGTCTAGTCATTAACTCACTTCGATGTTCAACGCCTGCCAAAGAAAAAGCCAACAAACAGTAAGGCTAAAACCTCAATTATATGAGGTTTCTTTTTCTCTTTTTCTCTGTGTAGAAATGTCTTATTTTAATTCCAATATTTCTGTGTGGACACACAATTCTGAAAAAAGACCCATTTGACAAACTGGCAGGCCAAGCATCGATATGAGTAGTGCATCTTCATATCTGGTACCAAAGGAGAAGTCTCACAGCACATAGCAAAGCCTGCATACGCAAAGAACAAAATGCAAGAATGAATAATAAAATAAGAGGACTTGCATTCGAGGACAGCGAGGACAGAAGCTCAGATAGAGTATTAATGTTTTTCTATTTTATATTATACTTTCTTTAAATATAAATTAATTCTGTTCATAAATATCTTAAATTTCATCACTGGTTAGAATTAGCCAAAGACCAACTTAATACAAACAGACACACCCAGAGTGCACATGATGGCTGAATAAATTGCATGCATATGCCAACATAGTCACACACCCAGGGCAGGGTTTCGCTGTGCAAGACAATGTGTAGGAGCAGATATTCGGACAATTTTGATCAAAAGTGACACCTCGATGTGGTGTCACACTAGGTATCACCATTCATAAAAAAAACGGGCGTCCTCCATCAAAGTGGAACAGTGTGAATCCCTCACCCACGTGGCTATCCCTCAAAGTAATACTGACCTTCATGGTAACAACGGACCCATCCATAACCCAGCTTTGGCCCGTGTCTGCACAAGTTGTCTTCACCGAAAGCCATTGCTCCACTGTTATGGCCTGGTTCGTTTTTTTCTAAATGGACCAGTTAAACCACACAGGGAGAGAGAATAGGATGACACATGGAGATGTTCAAAATCCACAAAACCTGCGCTGTGTGAAAGAAATACCACCACCTAATTTGACTGACCATACATTTTTCAGTGTTGGACTGAGGTGTAGCTAAATATTGCAATACAGCACAACAAAACTCACATAGAGAGGAACATGCAGCAGCATTGTTGTTGTGTGGCCGGTTAGAGCTAGGGAGCTGAAGTTCCTGAAGGTCACACCTGACCAAACTACTTTACTGTGGTGAAACCCATTCAATTGAAGCCTTGATTGATATTTTTATTGTTACTTTTTATTTATATTAGAAAGAATGTGCCTCTTTAGGAAAAAATGTACGCAGTGCCAGTTTAAATATAAAAGATTTGTGGCAAATTGCACTAGTCCACTCGGATCAAGAGACAAACAGTATATATGGCAGCTGTTAATAATTGGGCATTGATTAACACTAGAAATATAAAACACAGTAGAACATACAACAAGGCATGCACACTTTGGGGCTGCTGTATATATACTGTATATACATATATATGTATATGTATATACATATATATGTATATGTATATTTATATGTATATAGATGTCTAAAAAAATAACTGACTGCATTTTTTGGGCTAAATCTGCCGAAGGTCAATGTTATTTTAAATATTCAGCAATTGTTTTAGATTTTTATCAGCAAGTGAGAAAACGATGTAATCCGTTTCACAACGTATAATTAGGCAAATTAATGTTTGTCTTTTGGCACACTGATAATAACACTTTTATTGTAAAACTGTTAAGTGTAGCTTTTTACAAATATAAATTCCGCAGCCGGTAATGATTGACAATTCATCAAATATTGATTTACAATGTCTAGTTGCTCGCATGATTCGAGTGGAAGAGAAAAAAATGGCACAACAGTTGGGCGATGAACTCGCTGTGAAGACCTGGCTCTATTTTGCACAGTGTAGAAATAAACATTGCAGTATAATGACATATAATTAGTTCTCCTGATGTGGAATGGAACCAACTCTACCCGTCATTGATACTGTCATTTAATTCTCTTAAAAAATCAAAACATCATACAGACATCACAATCAACATCAACCTGGAGGAGTGCTGCTCGTTTTTCCATTTGCGTTTAATTTTCACAATGTAATAGTGGTGTTTGAAAATTGCTGGTTTAGTTGTCTAACACAGGAATGTCACAACTTTATCTTCTTCTGGAGAGTTCTGGAGGTACAGACTAGTCGATGGATTCAGATCTAAAGTTTAGAAAAATGATCTTGCAGAGTTGCATATGAGCACTAACACACATATTCATACGCATCGACCACTCATTTTTCTTATGTATATATTAATATATATCTATATATATCCGTAGCATTACGAGGTGGCAAACACACCCTCAATAACACCTCGTCGCATGATGTGACACACATTTACAAATTATTCTTAAAAGGAGGATATCTTGTCCTTTGTACCCTGTGTGGGGCGAGCCAGGATGTAGACGCCATATTTCTATACAGTAAAACAGGACAAACGAGGAACGCGAACAACGTGGAAACCAAAATAAACGGATGATTTGAATCCTAAAGGAAGGGGGCTGGGCAGACGGGAGGTCTCATCCTTTTGTATTTTCCTCGACCGGGAGCTCGCCCCCGGGGGCGGAGCCCCCCCCCCCCCCCCCCGGCACAGCACTACACGGTAGTTTCATTCTTCCAGGGCCCGGTACGTATATTACCGGTGCCGTCCGAGGCGAACAGCAGCCCCTCGTGCAGCCCCCCCTTCAGGATGCCGTTCTGGTTGGGCGGGTTCTGGGGGAAGGACTGTCTGCGCGGCGCGTGCATCTCCAGGTGCTGCTGCTGCTGCTGCTGCTGCTGCTGCTGCTGGTGCGCCGGCGGCGGCATCAGGTCGTCCTCCGCCATTTTGCCGCAGCCGCACAGGAAGGTGCCGGCCGCATCGCCGGCCTCCGCGTGGCACATGGCCGGGAAAAGGTCTGCCTTGGCGCAGCAGATGTGCCGGTGGCACGGGTTGTGGCACGACAGCGCCTCGTGCGCCGACGCGGCGGCGTGGCACACGTGGTGGCCCTCCTGGTGGCCCTCCAGGGCCAGGTGGGGGCAGACGTGCGCGTGGCGCTCGTGTGTGCTGTGGGGACTGTCGGTGTGCGAGCTGTGCACGCTGCCGCCGTCCACGCTGGAGGGAATGTGATAGGCGTACTCCTTGTCGCCGGCCGCCGGCCCGGCCTGGTGGTGGTGGGGGGGGGGGCGGCCGAACGGGCGGCCCTTAGTCCTGGAGCCGCTCTTGAGGCAGGGGTGCAGGTGGATGCCCGGCCGGTAGCCCTCGGGGTCGGCGTGCAGCAGCACGTGCGTGGGCGCCGGCTCCTCCTCCATCAGCTGCTGGCTGTGCAGGGCGGCGCAGCAGGGCACCGCCACGGGGGCCAGGCACGTCACGTGGTTCTGCGACGCCGGCAGTGCGTGCGGACAGTGGCCGCAGCCCAGCAGGGCCTTGCCCGGGCACGGCGCGTCGTGGTGACAGTGTTTATGGCCGTGCCCGTGCCCCGGGGTGTCGCCGTTGACGTTGGCCACCTTCGGCCTCCCCTGACCGCACGACCCCCGCCCGGGGCCTCCTCCTCCTCCTCCTCCTCCTCCGCCGCCGCCCCCGCCTCCGTTGTTGCCGCGGTGACCGGGGCAGCAGGAGCACCAGCAGTGCCAGACGTCGTCGCGCTTGGCGCAGTGGTGGATGAGGATGAAGAGGCCCAGGGTGACGGAGAAGGCCCCGTACAGGCAGCTGAAGATCATGTCCAGGAAGTGGCCCTGGGACACGGCCAGCGCGCCGAACGTCCAGGTGGCGAGGAAGAGGAAGAGGGTGAAGGCGGCGGCGCGCAGCTGGGCCTTGAAGGAGTGCTCGTTGGCCAGCAGCGCCGGGTTGATGGGGATGCCGGGGCAGCCGGCGGGGCAGTGGCCCCCCCCGCCGCCGCCGGGCCCCGCCCCGGCGCCGCCCGGGGCCCCCGGCTCGGCCCCCTGGTGGCAGTGGGTGGGCATGTCGACGGCGGCCAGCCTCTGCTGCTCCTCCGACAGCCTCTTGAGCTCGTACTTCCTCTCCGGGTGCTGCCGGAGCACGATGAAGGTGCACAGGAAGTAGACGCACGTCACCAGGACGATGAGGGCCACGGGGCCGAAGAAGGCGCCCAGGCTGGGCTCCCAGGCCATCCAGCAGCTGTGGGTGGCAGGCAGGCAGGCAGGCAGGCAGGCAGGACGCACACACACACACACACACACACACACACACACACGCACATGCACACACACACACACACAAGCATACAAAAAGTCAAGTTTTGTACAAGATTAACAAGCTATTTAAAAAAACGTGACATGTTGCACATGCCTCCCCACTTCAAATCAATCAACTAATGCTCATCATTTGCCAACACAACAAAAGTTGTTCCTGGTGTGTACCTTAAAACAAAAAAAAAACACACCTATCTTCAAGTTTTTTGGAAAATAATTGGATTTGGAATCTGGATCGATTTTACTTTGAAGGAAAGGGAGGTGAAGCTAACGAGGTCAGTGCCTCCACGGGGAGCATGTGCTGCTCGGTGGAGGAAAGCAGGGGTCGTGGGAGCAGTTTGACCTTGAGAACGGCCGGTAAACGCTGGACTTACTATGGCGCCTGCTCTCCGCTGCCATAGTTGTCTATATTGACAGCTGCCGTGACCCCGCAGATGATGATGGGCACCCCACCGCTGATCAAATAAAACCTGGAGGAGGGGAGGAAGGGAAACAGAGGCAGTACAGCGAGAGAGAGAGAGAGAGAGAGAGAGAGAGAGAGAGAGAGAGAGAGAGAGAGTGGTTAGAGAATGAGAGAGAGAAGATGGATGGCAGGGAGAGGGGGGGAGAGCAGACAAAATACATTAAAAAAGGTGTACACTTCTGAATGATATGCATGTTTGTTATTATTATTAACAGGGATATTAATGAATAGGGAGAGAGAGAGAGAGAGAGAGAGAGAGAAATGGAGAGTTTATCACCCCAAATGGTGAGGGTGGAATAGAAGGTATCCTGGCAGCATCGGTAGAGTAACAGAGAGTAGACGTGCGGCCCCACCAAAAGATTCATGAGCAGCAAACGCTGCCGGCAGCCATTCACTTTGAATGGGGGCTGGAAACGGGGAGCGGCCGCCGCTGTGGCAGCAGTGAGAGGTGCGATGTCCATGCCAAGGGCGATAAGGAGAGTTTAAATCTATTTAACTATTTAACTGTATGCTAATGTGTGATGTCAGGGGCTGAAGCAGCAACCAGTGGCAGAGGTGGAATGTCTTTTCTCCAGCGCTATTTTCTAGCGATCATGGTGAGGAAACGACCGGTTCACCTCTCCGGTTCCCTGAGCTATTATCAGTCTCTATCAGTCTTTATCAAACACAAACGTGATCTCCATTTCTGTTGTGGTATTGTGCAATGGGAGCGGAATGGCAGGTCGTCATCCTAGTATGTGGAAACAAACAAGGCTCAAGATATGATTTGAACTATATCATTAAGTTCAACCACAACAGCCAAAACTCAATTGTTCCCAAATATTAATATATCATATCATTATTAATATAATATATTAATATTAATGGGGAAAATGGTTGATTTGATCATGCTTTCTGGGCTCTCAAGAGCTCCACAACAACCTGACTTCGGGCACAACCAAACGGTGTCTGCAGCGCTGCTTGAATGACGCCTGCAAGACGCCCCAAGCACAATGTAATCTTTAGGTGTGACCCTACAGTCCACCAAAGACAAGTAGAGTGCTCTGGCTCATCCTGTGTACACTTGTTTGCCCTTTATTTCTAATTATACTGTAGGCGTTGCATTTGCAACCAGTTACTAGAGGAAGCAAACATTCCTGTCAATTTCTTGCTATCTACATGTGCTGTTGTGTGTGTGTATGTGTTTGCGTTTGTATATGTGTGTGTGTGTCTGTGTGTATATGTGCATATGTGTGTGTACAAGGGGCCCTTGAACATCTTGAAGCCAGCTGCAGCCAGAATCTGCTATATACACTGTGCGTCGCCCCTCTCTCTCTCTCTCTCTCTCTCTCTCTCTCTCTCTCTCTCTCTCTCTCTCTCTCTCTCTCTCTCTCTCTCTCTCTCTCTCTCTCTCTCTCTCTCTCTCTCTCTCAGGGGCTAACCTTTCCCAACACTCCATCTTCTTCTCTGTCTCGCTCTCTCTTAATCTCACATTCTCTGTCCCCCTGCCCCCCTGTCTCTCCTTCACTCTCTCTCTCTCTCTCTGCTCATCTCCTCCCCATCACACAGAGAACACTCCCTGTTTCCTAAGATTCAATTACAATCAAGCCGTGTGCCTGGTGAGTTGGCTGGTGGCGGGAGAGGAAGACGGGGAGGGGGGGGGGGGGGAGGTTATCTGGGGGTGAGGGGGGGGGGGGGGCTGTCACCGCCTCTGAATGCGGCAGGGGGCTGCGCGTGGGTGGGTATCACCGTCCTGGGGGATACCTCCTCTGGTGGAAAACCCATTTACACACCTGTCAGACGGACGGCGTAAATAAGGAGAGCCAGGCCAATGTAGAGAGACACCCAACCCCAACCATCTCCCTCCACCCTTCCCACCCTAACCCCCGCCACCCAAGGCGGGCCTCCCCCCCGGAGGCTTCCGGACCCTCACAGCCTCTTAAGGCTTCACACTGCACCACAGGCATCCGCACGTACGCCTGAAGGCCGGCTAGCAGAAGCGCCTGCGAGCGCTAGCACCGGCACTCTAGACCACTCCATTAAAGAGGACCTTCTGTCCCCCACCAGCCTTAGCAGGAAGCATACGCAGAGATGGGCTTTATTCTGCATTTTCGTGCAAACCAAGTTTAGTAGCAACAATCATCCAATCTACATAGTCCCTGAAGGGCCTTTTAGTGAGTAGATAATAGCTACATAGTGGCTACACCCCATCCCTCTCCGGTCCTCAACTGTGCCTACGGCGATGCACTGTCCTCTGTTCTGCCCTTCCTGGTCGGTGTCTGGGCCTGGAACAGGGTGTATGAATCTATGTGGGACAGAGGGCTGATAGCCATATAGTTAAAGGAGTGCCAGAATATTATAGTTAAGGAGTGATTCACAACTGTGCTGACACATGGTATTGTAATAAACCAGAAAGAGAGAAAAACTATCTATGGTTAATTCAGAGTTTTTACTTTTTATAGCCCAATAGTGCAGCTGGTATATAGCTTGAGTCTTTGTGGAGATTGGTGCTTTTAATGTCATGTTTCCATGGAGACGAATTAGGGATGTGCATCCCTCCATTCAAGCCCTATGCTATACCCATCTTGCTACATGGGCTCCGATACAATACAGCAACCATAGCTTGAGTCTGAGGCGACGCGATATGAAAATGTATGCGTTTCAGTTCAATGCGAAATCATGAGTTTTGCTGTGATTCGATCCGACAGTTAGATTTGTTATTGATATAATTTATTTATTTAGGCAGAATAATAATAATAAAAAAAAATGTAAGACAGTGTACCATACTGATAAGATTACTTTCAGTTACCACAAGAGTGCTGATTTTGAATATCCTGTCAGATGTAAAAAAAAAAAATAATACACTCAACATTTGCTAGCACATTTGGCAAGTAAGCCTATTGACGGCTCGATTCGTTATGTTTGAATTGATTCTCTGACTGATTCTCTGATTCCCGCCAACCGATAAATAAGACCATACGGAAACATACAAATCGGGGAACGAAGTGCATCCTCACTTCCCCAGCAGATACATACAAGTCAGTCATGGTTGGTTTGGTTCGTCAATAGTGTTAAAAGGGCAAAAGCACAAAAGTGCAGTTGGCATTTTCATGCTAGAAGCAGCATTCAGCCACAGACCCGTAACACAGACCATGGTGGCAGGAATATGCCCTCTTGACATTTTGAAGAAAAAAAAAACCCCTTGAGTACACTAATTGGATTATTCACTCTCGTCAACTCAGGGGCTACCTGTTATTAAACTCTGTGCTTCTCGGTTCTGTCAACAGGTGCCACTAAGCTGCTCAAACACTCACACATTCCTTTGAATTAGAGACATAAAAACTGGTTTTGGTTCCTGGAGAGGGAAATTCAGGTTAAACCAAAATTCAATCAAGCCAAAAAAATATACAAAACCTTTCCTTTTTTTGCTCAATTTATTTATTAAGCTTAGTTTGAGCTCCCTTTAGACACATAAATTAAAGTGAAACACTAAATAGGTGTTTATAATTACAGCGATAACTCTGCTACTGAATCTAGGCACCGTCACCCCATTGCAACATGGCAAGGGTCTCATTCTGGGGAGCGCTGGGTTATTTAGCATGGTCCACGGTGACAGCAGGCTGAACACTCTCAGTGATGCTAACGTTATTGCAGTAATCAGTATCGCCTTCTACAAGGTACCATAGCACTTGTGGGGAAATCCTTTTGAGCCGCTACTGAAACACACCTAATATCTTAACAGTCCCCTATCTTACCGCCAGGTGTGATGTTTATTAGCCACTACAAGCCATTTCAAAATCAACCACATGTGGGAGTGTCCACCCAGATGGACGATAGAAAGATCAGCCTACCCGCCCACGCAGTGGACTGAACCAACTTGTTGGCTGATCTGTCCATCGCACATCAGATATCTGGACACTCCCACTTGTGATGTCACTAAAGGATGGGTTCAGGAATGGCCTGTAATGTCTGATCAACACCACACCTGGTGGTCAGAGAGAGGTCCGATAAAGGGTGGACTGCTCTGGTGGGCTGTGGTCCTGAGTCGGTTTCACTGAAGAAGGGGGGGCGGGGCAAACATTTTGTATGGAAAGTGAAATATTGCACTCAGATGTCGGGCACGCATCAGCCTTCGGGGGTTGTGACAGCGAGTTAATCGGATGAGCGGAGGTTCTCAAATCTCCTGGTTCAATACGGCGCGGGGGATTTCAGGCCAAAGGTCGGCGGGATGGGCCAGATTGCTTTATTCGGCTGACAGGCCAATATACCACCGTCACGTAGCTGACGGAGGGCCGCGTCCGGGGCGGGTGGGGCTGGCGGATGGAGGGCCGGTGTTGTTGTGGGTGGTGGAAAAGTGGTGGAGTGGTGGCGGCGGGGTGGAAATGGATGTGGAGGTTGTGACGGCGGGAGGGGGGGGGGGGTGGTTGGTTTCGGAAGAGGACGGAGAGGATGATTTTGAGCAGAGGAGAAATTGATTTGTCTCCCGCTGTCTGGATGCGTCTGGCCGTCTGACGGCGGGCATTACAGTCAATCACGGTAACGGTGCGACTGGGCTGTCGCATAACCCCCCCCCCCACCTGTCTGCCTTCAGCCTGAACGGAAGAGCACGCACACACACATTATCTTATTCCCCCTGGCGAGAGGTGACCAGTTATCTTGCTCCTCGACAAGATCCAGGTGGCAGGGGTGGGAAAAGGGGTGAGAACGGGGTGTCTGAGGATTTTCCTGGGAGAAGAGGCCTTTGTACTGGGGGGGTAGAGGAGGGACGGGAACTTGGAGACTCATGCTTGAGGCCTTTTACGTTGAGATGAACCACCATGAAGTCTCAGAATATAACGTTTTTAAAGTATGGCGACAACACAATCCCTACACAAATATTCACTTGCATGCCAAAGTTTATTGTCAATCATCCAGTTGAAAATATACAGAAAGATCCGGTTTTATGGCTTCAAGGTTATAGATTTAGACCAGTGGCGATTTCTCTAAGACTGCAAGGGAAGCTCAGCTTCCCCTAAAATTTATATTGTTTCAAATATATATATTGTGTCAAATATATAACATTTAATTTACTAAAAATGCATTAAAACACGTCCATCTCGAATACGAGTTCGTTCAGAATCAGCTGCTTATCGCAGGTCGACTGACTCAATGTCCTTCTCATTCATTCCCATAGCGTCACATTGCATTTGCCTGTTGAAGCTCAGCATCCATCCACTTCAATGGGGCTGCATAGAACAGCTTTTTTTAGTGCGTCGAAAGTCGGTCATTGGATAATGCTGCGATTATGTCCCTCCCACGGACACTCAGCGTCTCTGGGGGTGAATGGAGGAGTGGGCTGGCCTGGACGCTGGGCTTCTGCGTGATAATCGGAGGGTTTGCGAAAGACTGAGTTGCCATTTGAGTGACAGCGATTTTGAACTATAAAACATTGCAGGAGCTCTCTTTAGTCCTCAGTCCCATTGCAGATTTTGCAAGCAAGTCGAAAGACAAACTGTAACCAATTTCTGTATATTTGCTTGGCGAAATTGCTAGACAATTTTATACACCCAATTCCTTGTTTCAGTTTAACATAATTCCCACATTTCCTTGTTCAAGTTTAATATCGTTTTGGTAGTTGTCCATCAATTTGATTCAGGGAGCCTGAGGTCTGAACTTCAAGCCCTGTATTCAGATCAGGATTTGCGGGTGGCAGGGGAAAGCTGTGTGATTTCTTGGTGTTCCTTAAAGACATGGAGTTTGACAGTGCAATGCCTCAGCTTTACAAACTGTTCTCATTAGTGGCAACAATTGGAGCTACATCTGCAGGTGTAGAAAGGAGCTTCTCCTGTTTAAAATGGCTCAAGTCCTACACCCATAACACAATGGGCCATGGCCGTTTAAGCAGCCTAGCTCTGCTGGCCATTGAGAGGACACTGGTCAAGTCACTGGAGAATACAGCTAGTTGGTATGACAGGGTCACAGAGCATTTCCTTGAAAAGGAACAGAAATTGACAATTTATATGATGTAGGCCGAAAATGAGCTTCCCCTCTTTGAAAGACCAGCAGCCGCCACTGATTTAGACTGATAAGTATCCTGCTGCACCACGTGTTTGACCTCCCTCCAGGCACTGTGCATCCCTGAGTGCCAACAGAGCCACACAACACAAAGGTCCTTCCTTCATGCCATAACACCGGCCCACAGCCAATCAGAAACGGCCCCCGACATTCCCCGGTGAATGGCTGCTTCGGACATAGCTCATACCACACACACACACACACACACACACACACACACACACACACACACACACACACACACACACACACACACACACACACACACACACACACTATGTAGTATAATTTTACTAGCATCTAAGTGTACGTGCTCCGTGTGTAAGTGCCACACATCTGTTTCAATGAGATTGACATTAGAATGCACACGCTGCCAAATGTGGTTTGGCAGAAGTGAACTTAATAAGAGGGAAATAAGCCCCACGACACGGCCCCCCTCAGCAAGCTCGCCCGTGCTACCTCAGTGAAAGACGCCTGACTGTTTACAGCATAATAATGATGAATAACCTTGGCTTGTAAACACTTGCTGAATGCATAAGTGAATTAGAAGCGATCCCATCACACATGCCTGAAAATGAAACGAATGAAACAAAACAACAGAGGCCGCGGTCTCATTTGTAACAGCATTCCAAAGGTGTCGTCGACAGCCGACATCGGCTCTGTATAAATCTCACACACAGATGCACTGCACATTCAAACCAGGGGGGCAAGCGGGGTGGGGAGGTTCGACGATAAGCCAAGGTGCTCCTGATAAGCATCGGCAGCGTGCGTTCACGTCGGGCTTGACTTTAATTAAAAAATCTAATTTACATATTGACATACAATGATATATATATATATATATATATATATATATATATATTCACGCCCCTGGACAGATGCTAGTCAACGGCAATGACGGCTCCCTCCGTCGCCGCTGCCGTTGCTAAGCAGCACCCTCCACCTTGAATGTCACCTCTGAGGCACGTGAGACAATCCAGGAGTGAATGAGACTTCATTCAGGAATTAAAGCTGATTAATACGAAGGCATCGCCCCCCCCATCCCCCCCAGACAATTCCCCCCCCCCCCCCACCCTGTCAGCATCCATCCCACTCATTTTCACAGCACTTCCAGACACTGTTTGCGCAAAGAAATGGAGCCAAGAGCGGGCTAAACAGGGAATTGTCTGACATTAACGTCAACACAGCGTGAGGCCCAGGCCGAGGTAAACGAGGCCAGAGAATGTCTCTGCGGATAAACCTTCCAATAAGTCAGCCGAGCGCAGGGCTCGTCACGGGCGTCGTCCGAAACACACGGAAAAAAATGAGCCCCCAACAGCCACACGGAAATAATGGGAATAAATAAATTGGCAATAAGCGCACTTCAACAAACGCATTGCTTTTGACACTTTAATTACACAGAGAAAATAGAAAAGTGCCCACATGTAGATAATGCAAAATATATTCTGCTCCTGTTGTGCCGCAATTTGAGAAGGAAAACAAATCTACCGATCGCAGTGTTGTGGATTCAATACATGTTGATCCAAATGATCCAAACTTCCAAAGGAATGGCCAGTCGGGAAGTCATACACTGATACTACTTTGATCCTACCATAGCAAAGGCTTGTTCAGAGCTTGTTTTCCCCCTGCCCTCTATCGAAAAAAGTGTAGATTCATGCTGTGAGCAGTCCTTGACCTCAGAATATACACAGAGCAAGCTGTGCTAAACACTGAGTCGTTAAATGGGATAAGGGTAAAGCTTGTGCATGTGCACTGACACACACACACACACACACACACGCACGCGCGCACGCACACACACACACACACACGCAGACCCATTATCTACCATCTGCCATGCTGGATCCGGCTGGTGGTGATGTTAGTGTCGATGTGTGTGTGTGTGTGTGTGTGTGTGTCTCTGACTCTGTGAGTGTGTGTGTGTCTGAGTCTGTGTGTGTGTGTGTGGTCGTTAGGATGAGGGTGCTTACCTAAGCAGGGGCTGGCGGGACCGAGCGGGGGGCGGGGCTCCGTCCTGGCTCTGGGGGGGCTTCTTGGTCACCTGCGTGTAGATGTTCCTGGCCGTCACCCCCAGCCATAGCATGGTGGAGAGGGTGGAGTAGTGCAGTGCCACGCCCACCTTGGGACACACAGGAGACACACAGGTTACCATGTGATCTCCAGCCAATGCGATGGGTTGTTGCACCCCAAGGCAACAACTCATAATGAAGATTGTTTTCGTTGTTTATTAATCCATCCTTTTTTTTTAATTATCATTATTATTCAATGATTAATGATTTAGTCTGTAAAGCAACCCAAAAAAGGGGCAAATGCCCACCATAGACTTGAACCTAGAGCAGCCAACATAGATTCAAAATGTATTTATATCAAGTCAGTCAAATATTAGAATTTTGAATAACACTCATTTGATCATTTCTTGGATCCAGAGAGTACAAGGTACGGTCTGTCAGAACGTCGTGGGTTGTACGCCCCGTTTTAAAGTCCCTCCAGGGTCTCAGGGTGTGACGCCCTTTCACACGTTCACACATCAGGGTCAGGGGCCGCCACCAGATCTCATCTCATCAAATGCATACGTGGCCAGGCCCTCCTCGGGAGCCCTGTCTGTGTATCCTCGTATTGTTGCCGTGTTGTCTCGCCATCTGTGCTGCGGAGACGGTCCGCCACGCATCTCCACTTGATCGGGCTCGTCGCGGCTGAGCGAGGAGCAGCTCGCCACATGTTCCGCCGGCGCCAACGCAATCAATGTCACTCCAAGGACGCGCCGCTACCTGTGTTTATTTTACCATTTATCGTTTGATGCCTCGGGCTGCAGTTTCTACCCATCCCACAGCCTAAAATGCACTAAAATAGGAGAAAGACAGTTTTTAAAATAAAATAGGAAAGTTGCCAGTAAAGTATATCAAGGGGAGAAGCGGGTGTCTCTGGGATAAGAGCAAAGCCCTGCTGTTGAAGTGGAGGGAAGAGGGCCTATGTTATCTGTCAAGTTGGAGGACTAGACGTGCGTGTGACGAATACCAAATGACAATAAGAATGGCAGTTCTGTCAACGCCTCGGCAGTACAGCTTGTACTGGGATACACTTAAAACCCACATAAAACAGGCCTCTTTTTTCCGCCTTGGCGCTTTAACATTCATAACTTGTGTTTCACTGAGGTACACTGAGAACGAGGGGGTGGATGGGGTGGGGGAGGTTAGATTGGGTGTTTCGCTGTGTTTCAGAGACTTTAGTGAGGTGGTTAGACTCAAACTGCGTGAATATTTACAAAAAGCCCAAGACGTAAGGGGATAGGATTTGAAAACGTTCATAGAATTACAATGCGCCAACATAATTTCTATTCGGAGCAATCAGCACCAATAAATCTTACAGACACCGAATACAATAATTCTCCCCGGTCTGCTAGCCCAGAAAGGAGTCCAGATCTGTCTCCTTTAATGGTTACAGACAGGGAGAAGGAAGAGTAAGTAAGAGAGAGAGAGAGAGAGAGAGAGAGAGAGAGAGAGAGAGAGAGAGAGAGAGAGAGAGAGAGAGAAACATAGACAGACAGACGGACAGACAGAGAAAGACACAGAGAGATGGAGAGAGAGAGAGAGAGAGAGAGAGAGAGAGAGAGAGAGAGAGAGGAGAAGGGGAGAAGAGATATAATGCTCAGGTGAGTCAATCACCGATTTGCAGTCCACATTATGTCCCTCCTAAAAACCGAAAATGACTAAATGACCAAACATGCCCACAGGGAAAAGATGATACGGGCATTACCTCAATGGAAGGGTAGTGGCATCCCGCACTAGCCAGCGTTTATTGGGTTATTATATTTTTGTCTATGAGAATTTATAAGACTGCAAAGGAGGATTTCAATGTGTACCTAGCCAAACCAGCTTAGTACTTAAAGGGCTCTAAACGTTATGATTGGAGGCTCATAGTCCTGGGGTGGGGCCAGCGGTGAGCGATGTTGTTGGCCAGCATGCTGGGAGCGATGTTTGTATAATATGTGCAAGATACTTAAAGATGCATTCATCTTTCTCTGACCTCTAGGGGGCAGACTGCACACTCGACTGGTTGCTCAATTTGCTTCTTAATTAGCTTTTTTCGCTTCACAATCTTATTATTACTCCATGTTTGCCACTGAGGGCTAGGCTTAATACACTCTTGTAATGGTTCTTGACAATGTATGATATTAATGCACAATAAAAGTGCCCGTGAGTTGTTGAAAATCTGTGCAATATTTATTATGAATTTTCGCCAGAAAACAAATGAGTTCCCTTGAGGAATAAATCACATCTAAGAGACTGATTGTCCATGTCTCCTAGATAAGCGAAAGCAGTCTGTCCTTCTTATCACCTGGACTTGCTATTAAGCAGTGAAGGCTAAAAGAGTCATCAACAATTTCAAGGTATGAAATATTCGAATATGCTGCTCATTTATTTTATTAGTATTATCCAAGCCTTTCTTCACTGTTCACCGTCACTGATGACTTAAACCACAATGGATAACTAGACTTATACCTAAGGAGTACATCTTGTCCATTCAGTGGAACATTAACAATCCCCTTCCCCTGAAGCAGGTTCCGGTTGCTCCACAGCCATTGTCCCTTCAGTACTGCATGTCCCTTGTCATTGTCCCTTCAGTACTGCAAGCATCAGTAAGCAATGGGTCGTGGTGGCACTTTAAAGCTACCAGTGTTTAAAGGCTGCAAGATTTCAATGTACTGAAATGTACACATATTACCACAATGCTTACTAGCTATGGTTTCTTAGCACAGA
The DNA here is from genome assembly GCF_964030765.1 of Micromesistius poutassou. Classification (NCBI taxonomy): domain Eukaryota; kingdom Metazoa; phylum Chordata; class Actinopteri; order Gadiformes; family Gadidae; genus Micromesistius; species Micromesistius poutassou. Next base: position 11,155,682 of record NC_140277.1, read on the forward strand.
ACCAAAGTAAGGAGGAGCAGCGCCATGGACTACAGTGTGATCGCAGACAGGGAAAACATTGTTGCGTGTGATTGTTGTGCGAGTGTATCGTCAGCAGAATAGGTTACGCTGACCCTGACAGTGAATTAGTGTGTAAAGACGGATGGATGGATAGAGGATGGATTGGAGGATGGAGGGAGAAAGCTATTTTGAACCCTCTTGTCCTCTGAGAATAATCCCTTAGTGGCTGAGAAGGCCGAGGCTTCCCTTGTACCTCAACAGAAAAAAAACAAGGAGCCAGCATACGATAGGACCTCTGTAAATGAGTCATATTTATTGATTTTTTGGGAAATTAAACAGATGCATTATTTCCACTTGTCAGAAATAATTCATAAAGTGATGCCTACATCGCAATGGAATTGAGATTCTAATAATGTTAATTGGAGTACAGAAATTACACACATCATTATTATGCACATTTTCTACCAATCAATAAGAATGTCAAGTGGAACAGTGGAATGAATTTAATGACTGAATCAGAGGGATATTTTATGAGCCTAATTGCTCATTAGGTTGTCCCAAAGCCATGTCCACAAGGCCATGCAGGCATGCACATTCACAGTATGCTTTGGAGAAACATGAACCAGCCTTGTAACCACACTACACAGCTGTTGCTATAACATGACAACATATCTGAGCATTCCGAGTTAATATAGATGTAAGGCAAATTACTGATACGCTGGCCATTCGAATGAATGTTTTCATGCTTTTGTCAATAACAAGTTCAACAGCACCATTTATCTCAGTGTGTATTGCAGGGCAATATTCATCTCTGTAGAGAAGTCCCATTCGGTTAATAATATGTATAAAATGTCTGACATATTGTCGAAGCAGTTCCATATGCTCATCAATGCATCTGATTCTAGTGATCTCTTAAAAAGCTGATCTCTATTGGCACCATGCATCGCGCTGCTCCCCCCCCCCACCCCCCCGCCCCCACGGTCTACGTGATGAATCCCTGCCAAGAATAATGGTCGGAATGGAGTCAATGGAGTGAAACGTAAATTACAGCAGGTACACCTTTTCTCTCTCGCCTGGCATTTTTTCCTAACGTGTGATGTCACACTGGCACACTTACAGCCGTGCCCGAATCAAAGGCCTCCCTCAGGTAGTTCGACCGGAGTGAGGTCACCTTCACCGCCTCCATGTTTCACAAAAAAAAAAAAAAAATTAACCGCCTTCTCAGGTTAATTAATGACGCTGTCGTTTTTTTTTCTGCACAGCTGATTGTGTATTCGTGGTCGTCGGGAGAAGGTCAAACAACGGAAACACAAAGGCTGCGGGGTGTGAGGGGGCTGTGATCATTTATTACCCCTGACAGCCTTACATGCCGCCTGGCCAAGGAGGGGCCACCGACGACACAGGACAGGAGGCGACAGGATCGACAAGGATGGATAGAGGAGCACAGAGACAGAGATGGAGTGAGTAATGTTAGAGAGGAGGAGTAGGCCGTACATGAAAATGGTTATAGATTGATGTGGGAAAACATAGGAGGACGCGTCTGGCACAAGGGACGGAGAGAGAGGTCGAGGTTAGTGGGGGATGAGGACGAGTGGGTTGGGGAGGGGGCGGGGGGTGGGGGGGGGGCAATGTGAGGCAGATGACGACACGGAGCCGTGGAGGCCGGATGACTGCGAGGACAATGAGGAAGATCAGAAAGGAGCTGGGATGTGGTGGCTTAACCAGCTGGGAGATCTGCTAAAGCCGTGGCTTCAGATCCCCTCGAAGCCTCTTCCCGGGCACATCCCTGCATGTGCGCGCCGTGTCTGAGTGTCTGCGCGTGTTTGTTATTATGCGCACATCTGCGCGAGATGCACTCGAATCCATATGTGTGGATTATCACGCGTTTCCTCCAGCGGCTCTGTAATTATCCCAAATTGTGTCTGGTGGGGCCTGCCGCGTCCCCTGCGGATGAGTAGGCAATCTGGGCTGGTGCCCGAACCGGCGGAGAGTTATCCTGTAAGGGCTGATTGGGAAGAGGAGGACGGCACCAAACATGCTTAAAGTCTCCCCCGTGACACAATGAGATAAAGAGCTGTATTTTAAATATAATAGAATACAAAGCCTTTATTGTCATCAGAATACAAGCAAATTAGGAGTGCTACACCTGATCAGAGCATAGAAAGAACCAGGCAAAAAGAAGACACGGGGAAACCAAGCCATACAAACAAAACTGCCTCAGTAAACACACCAACATCCACAGCCGGCAATGCAGGCCCGAAAAAGAGTTGTAAAATTTGCACTAGAACAAAAGTATCATTGCACCAATATGAATGTGGTTGCACTAGAATAAATATAATAATCACACAAGATCCTGTTGGTTTGCTCTAAGAAGACAGTCAACATCTTCATATTGCACACGATGGCTACTCACTGCTTCTTGACATTAAGGGCCCTAGTTAGACGGTCTCAAACGCAGACGTGAAGCGCAAAGTCGAAGTAGCTTTGTGGGCGGTTCTATGGCGCTGTTGCTATTATGACGCCGAGATAAATGAGCTTTGCGCCCGACGAAAATCTAAAATGGGTTGGTCTGACACCGTGCAATAAACCAATGAGAGTGCCATCTCCCATCCCCTTTAAGAGCCAGCGTATTTGAATTGACGAGTTGAAAATTTGACAGCGCGTCTGCATTCTCCGCTGAGACAGATGCATGACCACATGAATTTCAAACTTCAAATGGCTCAGTTTATGGCCAAATAATAGGCATAATTCAAACATGGAGCATTTTCTTCTCCAACTTCAGAAACACTGAGTCATCATGCAAATTGCGGCAAAGACAACTTAACACATATAAGATATGCGGACGCAGTCCTGTGGCCGCAACTGTGGGTCTATTTAATGATATGCGGCAATACATTAACAAACATCGTTTGTTACCAGTATTGTATACATTATCATTATCGACTTGTGTTCATAATATGCATGTGTCCCCCCGTTAATATACATCGCCATGGACTGTATTATGCGTATTCATCAATCCTGAAAGTTATGGGCTTGTCAAGAAAATATGTGTTTGCTGTACGGTGTTTGCAGATGCATTGAATTAAATGTACAACTTACCGCTGTATCAGCTGTTACACAAGATTTTAAAATGAGATTTTGTTTTGGGAGGCTGGAATATACATATATGCTCAAGTTTATTATTGTTATTATTATTTAAACGCATGGCATAGCCGACTCTACTGTGTTCATTCATGCAGCCCCTATGGAAAAAAAAAAGTTTCCACAATCCAAATGCTATTTCTATGCAGTTTTACTCATATGAACAATCTTTAACATCATAATATTTAAATCAGGCTAATCGTTTGCATGTTTGTGCTGTGTATAGCCTACGTGTATGTAAGCGTATGTTGCAGTTCTGACCTGCCATGGCACGTCAAAATAGCAACACCAACTGCGCTATCTGCTAGTGCATTTAGAACAGGAATTGTTCGGTCAGTTGAGCAATTGTATTGGCGCAATGTTTAGATCGGTAAAATATCCCGGTAAAGTATCATTTGCGCCGGAACACGCATTTGCTTTTTGCCTACACGCCTCTCCAGGCACAAGTGTAGTGGCGCCTGGTTGCTGCGGGGGAAAATCAGCTTTGCTCCGGGTGCAAACTAGCAACGATACATGCGTCTGTGTAGAAAGTCAATTGCGCTGGGTGCAAGATAAAGCCCTAAAGGTGCTTATGGCTCAGGGAAAGAAACAGTTCCTATGTCTGGTGCCAGAGTGCAACAGGTCAAACAGGTGGTGTCCAAGTTGAGTCCATAAAGGGCTATGCAGAGATATCTGTAAATTGGCATTTTCCCATTGCAAGCAGATGACTTGTTTAATCCGGAATTCTTCATTGTGTGTCCAGAAAGGGAGTTCACTGGGTTAGCATTTGCTTTGGTTGAGCTGAGCTGCTTCCATTTCCTTCCAGAGTTACACTAGTCTATCTCCTGGTCAGGTGAGGGGAATATAACTTACTTTCCAAAGACTTCAAATGTGTTCCGAATAGTCACTTCAATTCACAAGAACTGCCAGTTAGCCTACAAAAACACAAATCATTAAGCACTGTGATTCTGAGGCTACTTTTGATGCACTTCTGCCGCAATAATATCATCATCTGCCTCTGGCTTTTTAGTCTACGCGGAGTAACCTGTCAGCGGGACGTCACAGGTAGCCTAATGATCACAGTGCCGAAAATATTGCAGAATTATGGGTGTTTGTCAACTAACTACAAACATGCCACTGCGCATGCTCACAGACCAAGAAACTGTTCTGGTTCTATTCATACAGCAAAATCCATGTCTGATTGACATCTCAACATAGACAATGGGCCTTTCTCACTACCAAGAATGCAAAGACCGAACTTGTGTTCTTGGGGAGAACGTACTTGCTACTTGTCCTTTGAAGTATGTGCTCGCAAGGTCACGAGCAAGCAGAACGCTGTTGACCGTCTGAGACAATGCGTTTCTTGCTGGTATTGCGCAATAACCCTAGGGATTTATCACTCAAAACAATTGAAGCTCAGCTGAGTGCTCCTCAACTGTACACTAAAAATGTAATGTCTATTTATAATAAAAACAATAACGACTCTGTTGTTAAATTTATTACGTTTGTTATACAGTTGTTGGCCTGCTTTTCCTCCGCCGTCTGCTCTGTTAATTGCAGTGGTCTGTGGCGAGGGGTCTGTGGGGCGAGGGGTCTGTGAGCGCTAGTGGCTGACTGGCCAGCTAGCTTGCCCCGCAGGCACTTATGGAGCTTCTTACAAAGCTCCACTTATGGAGCTTTGTTGAGAGTTATGGAACTCTCAACAATGTTTTTTCGGCCCTTTTTTCGGCCCATAAATTTCCATAAAAATACTAATATTCAAAACAATTGATTCCTCGCTTAAAAAATGATCTAAATGGTTTCCCCCATTGTACTGCTCTGTTGCTTGCCGGCCCTTGCTTGAATGCCAAAATAAATGCTGGGATATCTGTGCTGGCCAAGTTACCATCCGATCCTTGGTGAAATGGGCATATCAAGAACACGCCCAGGAATTCGGACTGAAGTACAGACAATAACGCAAACTGAGAATGGCCAAATATCAACAATTACCCTGGGGTCTAACTGGCCAAATCCTTCCTAAGAAGGTTTTTGGCTGTGCAGAGGCAGTACGAGCTGGAGACATCTTCCAGGGACTTGATGGAGAGTTGATCCCTCTGGAGAGCTCTGCTGTCTGACGCTAAGCAGCCAGCGTACCTCCCTGGGATCCGCCCAGCCCGCTCTCACTGTAGGAGCCGTAGATGGCCTTCCAGCAGCTCTTCTTCCAGCATCGGGTTTTTGCAGAGCAATCTGAGGGAGTGTACTCGCAGCTGGGCCTTCTTAACAACCGCAGTGGTGTTTGCAGTCCAAGAGAGGCCCCCAGAGTGGCTACCCAGGAATTAGAAGGTAGGGACACCCTCCCACACAGTCCCTGCTGACATAGAGCGGGGCCGGGTCTGTGCAGTGCTTCCTGAGTTGATTGGGTTCAGCGTCAGGTTGTTGGCTAAACATCACGCGGCCCGTCTCTGGACCTTCTCTCTATAGGCCGACTCGTCTCCCCCTGACCATAGTATCAGCCATGAATTTGATAATTTTGTCGGTGGGGTGGGTTGGAGTGCAGTCATAGGCGTATACAAGGAGGAGTCCATAGAGGAATGGAATCAGCCCTCAGCCCTGCCTAGAGCCGATCGTAAGGGGGTAGTAGAGTGGGGACTAAGTCGAATCATTTGTTGGCAGTTAGTGAGGAAGTCCGTTATCGGGGCGCAGGTGGGAACGGGGAGGTCTAAGTCAGACTCTGCAGACCAGTATGTTTGGAGTGATTGTTTTGAATGCTGAGCTATAGTCTCTTAGGAGCATCCATACATAGCTCCCATGGTGGTCCAAGTGCTCAATAAGCAAAGGAGCCCGGGGGAAGTGCAAAGCAAAAGAAGTGAAGAATGGCCAGCTAGAGCCCCTGGACGGGCCCTGTGCCAGTATGCCAGTGGTTGGGGCCGTGTATTGTTAAGTCATCGCTTTTGAACATTCTGTATTCTCCAGGTGCTGTCTCATCTGCTATCAGATGAGATGTGCTGCCGCACATACTGAATCGGTGCGGAGAGGGAGTCATTCAATGTATATCCATCAATCAATTAAACAGTGTGGACTAATTACCCAGGCTGATCCAATCTGTCTCTGCCCACGATGGGCCAATAACAAACAAAAACATCATCCATAGTGCCCGGAGCTCATACGTTATAATCCATACGCCAGGCGAGGTCGGTGGTGTGTGGAATGAGAGACAGGCGTCCAGGATGGATAAATGAGTGACTCCACCTCCTACACCAGAACGGGCCGCGAGATCAGGCACTGTGGCAGTACAGGGTGGAACAAGTGCACGGCGAGACAGACATGGAGGACGGCTAAAGTGCTTGTGACAGGAATGGCCAAGGTGGCAAAACATTAACCCCTCCTCCCTGACCCATCGCCGCATTCCTCCCAGAATGCACTGCAGCGTACAACAGTGAGGTAGTGGAGGGAGGATGAGAGGGATTGGGCAAATTATAGAATGAAAGAAGGGATAGGAGTGAAAGTCTCAGTCGGGATTCGGGCATCAATCTCTGGCCCGCCACATACAGTAAATGGAGCCATGTCGTGTCTGAGTGTACAGAGGAGAGTACCGTGTTCCTGTCTGGGGCCTGGGGCAGCAGTCCCCAAACGGCTCCAGCTATCAATCTTACGGAAACCCAACCTGGGCCGCGGACAATGGTTCGCACTGTTCCTTTATTACAGCTCTTTATCTCACTCCATTACTCTCTCCTCTCCGTCCTGCGTTCGTTCTTCTGCTCTCTCTGACGACATGAATTCTTTGTAAACTTTGATGCACGCAACGAGGGGTCGCCCCATGCGTAAATATCGCAACGGTTTCTTTCATGGGTCTCAGCTATTAGTCCATGCTCCAGTTAGCACCGGTCACATATCTCTGACTCTATGGATTTGTATATATATTTATAGTATACATATATATCCAGCCAGTGGGCAGGAGAGCATATATGTCCAATCTAGCATAGCCTCGTAAATTTCCCCATCCCTCTGTGTCTGCCTCGCTTGCTCACTCATTCCCTTACTCCCTCACTCGCATGTCGCCCTGGGCATATATGAGAGAGAGAGAGAGAGAGAGAGAGAGAGAGAGAGAGAGAGAGAGAGAGAGAGAGAGAGAGAGAGAGAGAGAGAGAGAGAGAGAGAGACAGAGAAGCCTTTGTAGAGCAACAACACCCCTGACAGTTCTGCACACAACCAAGTACAGCCTGGGTAACAATGACTTATCTTACCATGCATTTAATTTAAAGTAAATTTATTGAATATTTTGTCCGCAGAGCAGTATTTTCCTCTTATTCGGCAGTTCCTTCAGTCTTTGTTATTTTAGGCATTACTTTAAGAAAACTCCTGTGGCAATTAAATATGCAAAGATGTGGCACTTTATGAGCAGCCTCTGCATCTGGAAGGACTACAGACTGGGACACAAAACAATGTTTGTGTCCTTGAGAAAAAAGCTCAGTGACCAACGCTATCGCCATTTACAGCCATCCTCACTGGCTATTCCTAGAAATGTAGTGTTTGTCCATTTTGAGCAGGGATATCAATGAATAATAAGGGAGGCTACTAAAGCTGCAGCTACTAAAGCATTAACTGGATAGACACAAAGTGTGCGGCAGAGGCAATAAGACAAGATTACAACCCTGTTTCTCCCACAAAAGGATGACCCTGGCCAATTATATGCACATTGTCTTTATCCCTGTGTGTGGCTATGGCAACCCTCTCCCAATCAAGACACGAGATGCATCTCTGTTGGAAAAAGCCACGACCACAAGGGTACATTCTATCAATATTTTAAATGTCTTGCCAGGAGCAACAAGCACGTATTTCCAAGCGTTGAAGGGGAAAACAAAGAGTAAAAAATGGGCCAGGGTATCAAAAAAAAACAACAACACATTAGTAGCATAGTCTTTGCTGTGGGCTGTGGGCATCTACAGTAAAACAGACATTCATGATCAATATTCTGAAGGAAAGAAAAAAAAAAGCACTAGATCAGGACAAATGAAAAGGGAATGCACTTACTGCTTGACAGATGATAGGGTATTTGATTCGATTGATGCCACCGGCAAACACAGCGAAGGTCAAAGCCGTGTGGAAGCAGAAGTTGAGAAGCACGTGCCATCCTTTCCGACTGATGCGGATCGCGCTGCCAAGGAGAGACAAGCAGAAGACATCAGAACAAAGGAATAGGTAAAAAGCCAAAGAAAGCGTTCCCTTTTCCCATCTGTTTTATCATGGCATTTCACCTCAAGGAAACTGTTTCAAGCAACACAGCCAGAGTCGTACTTTGTCTCCTCACTCAGAAGAATAGGATGATAGCCTGGTTGTTAACTGCCTTTCTTTGAAACCAATAGCTTTTTATTACATCACATGTTTCGCTATTATTCAATTGAATGATTTGAGGAGATTTCATGAATTGTTTGAGAATGACTGTCTAGAGGAGTCCTGAAAGAGGACTAATTTAACATTATTCACCATGCAGATGTTTGAGTAATAAATAAGAGACCATTTTGGCATTTACTTATTTCAGAGCTGCAGATTTGGCTGAAAATACAATAATAATAAAATAATAATTGCTTTAATAATGGCTTGCCACAAAAAAAAGTACAACAAACTGCAGAAAGTTGCTGAGCAGCATTTGGAGAAGGAAAAAAACAAACAAGAATCTAATAATAAACCTCAGATGTTCTTAAGCACCATTGTTTCTACCATGTGAGTGAGTGCGCAGTGATTCATGGCCAAACACAATGAGAAAATATTGAACAAGCTCAACGAGGAAATAATAACAGACGACTGGTTTCAGTTGACTGGGTTGATTGAAACATCCACAGAGTCACACCGAACACCAATCCTCAGTCTGTTAAATATGGCATCAGTCAGCCTGCTACTTCACCCTGGGGCACGCCACAGAAGCCCCATTACCTCATTCCATGCAAGCCCCCCAAAACAAATAAGAGAGTGAGGGAAAATGTAGGTCAGGTGACAGTAACAGTAACAGTCTCCTACAGTCAGTTACACATCGGCTCCGGTTCTTCTTCTTATTTCATTTTAATGGGCACCCTGTCACCGTTTGGAAATTAAACATACACTAATAAAGTGCAGGAGGTTCCTCGCTCCCCAAAATGGAGGACGGAAGCCCCTGGCCGGACGTGAGCTAACTGCAGATGAGGCAGCAGCAGCACTAGCGGCAGCAGCAGTAGTGGCAGCAGCACTAGCAACAGCACTACCTGCAGCAGAACTACCTGCAGCAGCAGCACTAGCACTAGCACTAGCAGTAGCACCACTAGGCAGCAGCAGCAGCAGTAGCAGCCAAAGCAACAGCCAAAGCAGCAGCAGCAGCAGCAGCAACAACAGCGCTACACCTGACTGAGAGCGTGTCTGGACACCAGGGGCTGGGGCACAGCTACGGGGGCTGTGCTGTTTGTTTCCCGCCTGCTCTGCCTCTGTCCAGGTGCTGAACTCCAGTGTTCCTGGGAGGGGGGAAACTATAAATCAACCCCCGCCCCCCCCCCCCCCCCCCCCCCCCCGTCTCCGTTCCCCCTCAAAACACGCTACACCTCCCCCCCCACCCCCCCCCCCCCCCTCCTTTTTTCCTGGAAGCATGTTTTCCTGGGCTCTGCTTCGGGGAATACACTGGGTCAACTACATTAACCTGGCAGCCCCTCCATGTTCCCCATCTCCTGCAGGCTGTAGGGAATAAAACATCCCACCGACCACAGCCCTTCCCCCATACACTGTATCCCCCCCCCCCTTCTCTCTGGCCGATCCAATTCTAGAGGATAGGACAGCGCATTATGACACATTATACGAGGGGTAGTTTCAACCGAGCCATCCCATTGGTCGGAGGCACTCTGCTATTGCACTGATAAAACTTACCATAAACCAGGGCTAGCCTTGCCCTGACATAAAGTTAAACTGGCTGCTATGTTGATCCTTGGGGTAACCAGGCAACTATCGAGTCATGAATGTCATTAATGTCTCGATCCAGTTTGGTGTTGTTTTTTTGTCGTGTTTAGAAAATAAATAAATAAATGTATTCACCCAATATGTACTCAAGCCGTTTCTAAATGTATTCACAGTTCTATTTGCTGCCGTTATGGGGATGGGACCGAGAGGATTGTGATTTATAGCAATAATTCCCGGGCCTAAAATGTGACTGGACTGTTTGATGAATACTTATCCGCTGAACAAAGCAGCGCAGTCTCCCATCTATTCATTTTGTTGGGAACAGCCTCCGGTGTGTCTCAGCCTTTGCTCTGCTCCATTCTTTGGAGCTCATCTGTTTGGTAAAACGGACAGCCTATCAGTCCCTGTCCTCCTCCTGTCTGCTTCGCCTCCTCTTCTCCTTCATTTTACATCCCTGCCACAGGAGGGGGGGGGGGGGGGGGGCGGGAAAGCGAGGGGTGGGTTATAACCTTTATTTATCTAGGGGTGGGATTCTTTTTTTTTTTCTTCTTTTTGCTGAACTCACACAAATTCACGGCACGCATTAAAAGTCACACCGCCGCACACGGGCGCGGGGAGCGGAGTGCAGTACGTCGCCGCGTTGGCCTGGTGATGCTGGTTGCGGCATTTCAGTTTAAGCATCGCTGTGCAGAAGGCGTCGAGTCAGGAGAAACTCTCCTGGCGGATGCGCGTCGTAAAATATTACGAGGAATTGTCGTTTTCATCCGTGGGCTACAGTTGAAAGTAAGTGTACCCTCTCAATATGGTCCAAATGCCCCAAAGGTGTTTCTTTCTTAACCAGATGGATAAAAAACATCCATGTTTGACTATTAGCCCAGCAAGACGCCCTGCGGCACGTGGTAATTAATGAGGAAATGACAGAATGAGTTCGCTGTAAATCAATTTGGATAAACGTGTTGGCTAAATAGTAAAACGGTAAATGATGATGAAGTACGAGAGGCAGAGGGCCTGCATTGATGCGTGCGCACAGAGAAAGAGCTGGAACAAAAAAAATAAACAAAGAGCTACAAACACAAATCCCACACAACGACGTGCGTCGTTTTCCGTTTATATACGTGTGAGTAGGCCTGTGTGCTCGTGTGTGTGTGTGTCTGGGTCTCAGCCTCCCAAGTTGTTGTTGGCTTACTTCACTTGACTTAACTATAGCCTACAACCACTTTGAACGCCCATTCCCTTTGCATTCGCCACCCTTTCTCACCCCCCCCCCCGCCGCCCCCGCCTTCTTATGGGATTTGGAGGCTGTCCGTCAACGGGAGTGCTACCACGGCAGCAAAGCGTCTCTAAACATCGCAGCTGTGAGGATATCCCTCGGGGGCTGCAGAAGGAGGCTGTGTCTATGAGAGACCCTCACTCCAAATAATTCCCACCTGTTTAGCCATTAAAAATATACAATGTTCAGTTTGAGGCGTTTGACCTAGGTACACACACGGCGTTCATCGTTGTTGGTGTTTTTTTTCGGGTCGGCGCGCGTCTGTGCGCCTGGTCGGCTGAACGGATCCATCTCTTGTACTGTGAGCCCGGTGGGGCTGGGCGATGCAGCAGACACACAGAGGTGCAGTGTGTGGATCTCAGACAAGCTGCGATGGCTCGTCTGACTGCAGACAGCCGCACCCCGCCCGTGTCCCGGATGACACAGACGCTGGTGATTGCACTGCGCTACGCGGTTTATGCAAAACATCAAAAAAAAAGAAAAAAAAGGAGATGACTCAGGATGACAAAGTTGACTCAATACATTTTCCGCATAGTCATTGCGTCATTTTAATCATGTCTAAAAAAAAAAAAAACGGATTCTGTTCAAAGGGAGTGAAGAAAACATGCGGTGGGACACGCTAACCATATTCTAATACACTTCATGCACTTTTAATGGGCATGGCTGAACAGAGAGCTGTGCGGACCAGCGAACGGCACGGTACGTGTACACCACTCAGCTCACTCTCCGTCTGCCAAGGTCAATAGCAAACAAAGACCCTTCAGGAGAATCCGGTTGATCTATGCATTAGTCTGATCAGCCACTTCCGAACACAATAAGGGGATCAAAAAGGATAGGATAAACACATTAAAATAATCTAATTGCACTTAGGAATCAGACAACCACTGTGTGAGATACAAAAAAACGATCTATCAATCTCCTCAATCCTATCTCTTCCTCTCTCTCTTACACAGACCACACACACACACACACACACACACACACACACACACATCACGGTTTCTGGAACCTGAGTCAGGAAGATTGCAGTGTTTCACAGCAGAAAAAGGTCTGACTCACACACTAAGCCTAGGAGGAGCTGTTGAACAAAAAGCTACCACAATCAAACCAAAAGATGGTACATAACTCTACATGAGCATCCAGTTTATTTGTTCAAGCTGCATTCATTGAATTCTGGCCACTAGGGCCCAACAGAGGCCCTTTTTAGCCATCTTGGGAACACACAGACAGGCAAGCCACACCTCACTTCCTTCTTCCCTCTCCGTACGTCGCTCTCCGTATAGACGCCGAATGATTTCTCGATGACTAGTACCCTTGAAAGATAAAGTATTCACTACCTGAACCTGAACTTCTGAAATATATGGGATCAGAATGTTTGTAAAAACCTCAGATGTTGCTGGTATTACAGGGTTGTGTAAGTAGCACCACATGGCCCAAAGACAGCCTTTGATTTCAAATGTTCCTAAGAGGATTTCCATAAGCTAGGTTGGTGCCGTGCGTTAGTTCAAGTCACTTCTCCAAAGTAGCTGTCCAAACACCAAAGCCTCCTCCGGTGGAAAGTTAATACGCGGATGTGGCAAGACAGCCACATCTCCCCACCCCCCCCCCCCCCCCCAGCCCAGAGAGGAGAGGCCTGTGTGGGGGGGGGGGGGGGGCGGGGAAAGGGAGGTTGCGGGTCACCGGAGGCAGGAGGAGGAGGAGCAGGGGCTTACCTGTGGTGTACAATGTAGGTGATGATGGAGGCGAAGAGGCACAGCAACATGACCGCCGTGCAGGCATACACGACCGGGTGCAGAAACTCCCCAGGGTACGGGGGGAACGACAGCACCTTCTTCAGATCCTGCACCGGAGAGAGAGAGAGAGAGAGAGAGAGAGAATACATTAATGTGTAAACATAAATGTACACACAAAGAGTACTGCTTTAACAATAAATTGGCAAGAGAAATAATCATTAGTCAAGGTTTATCTCTCGGCAGCGGCTGTAGAAATCCTCAGGAGAAGAGCAACATCCCCAAAGAGAATTATTATTTCTCCCTCTTAACATTAAATGTGGTGTTGCATTCTGGGTATTAGGCAGACAATTCTAAATATTTGGAGACTTGGTGGAAAGAAGCACATTATTAATGTCTTAAAATGCCAACATTAAAAGCCATCAAGAAACTAATTCATTTTTGCATTGCTGGAATGAAAACCCATTAGCATCATATCCATATCAAAATGTACAGCTGCACATTTGAATGGACTCTGAACAATGACTTGGTATAAACGTATAGTGTACATGCAACAACTGGATTAGTGTGAGTCTAATTTACTGTTATATTATAATAATCTGTCGCACTGGCAAAGTGAATCATGAATAATTCCCTGTCTACACAGTCAACATCAACTGGTGTGATTTATACTCCGGCGAGGATTCTAGCGTGAAATGCACTACATCCAGCGAAGACTTGAAATGCGTTTGCATAAGCCTGGAAGCCAACGTCACAAAGAAAAAAAAAGAAGAAATCCCTTAAGTGTTCTAGAATGCGCTTGGGTCGTGGGGGGAGCTGGGGCGGGGAGGGGGGAGGGGGGGGGGGGGGGAGGGATTTAAAGATTGACTGTCCTCTTCACGCTTCATCTCGAGTTAAGAAATAAAGCGCACCTTATCTTCACAACCCCACAACCTGAGATGCAGCCTGGACGTCTGCATCTCGGGACTGGATCCACATCTACAGCTGTCCAACTCCATCACACACCCAGCGCTCGGCCAAGCGGAAACCTTCACTCCGTTTCTTACATTTTTTTTTTGCTCATGTGTTCAACCCCCTCGGCGGTGGCGGGGGGGGGGCCGACAGGGGCCAGAGGGGGTCGTGACCTCGATGGCTCGTCGGGTGGGGAGCATCATTAAGACACACAAGGCCGGGCTAGGAGGGAGAAACGCAGGGAGGGAGGGGAGTGGACAAAAAGGGGGAGATGTAGGAGCAGTGTATAACGTAAGCGTGTGACTGAACACGCAAGCCCGCGCAACGAGGAGGAACCGACGTTCCCGCAGGCAGCCCTGCTGCATTGACACACATGAGACGGCTGACTGGGTAAAGGTACATGCGTTCCCCGCGTCTGTGGAGGATACACGGAAAAGCGCGCAAGCTTTGATGGTATGAGAAGAACTCTGGCAGCTGATTGGAGGACATTTGATGTCGGGATGTCAGCGGTTTGGTTCGCTGATTCCAAAAGAAAAAAGAAAACGAGAAACACAGAAGCAACGGGCAGGGCTTCAGAAAACTTTTTCTCCGGTTCAACTTATTCCCATTAATCAGTCGACTCAAAGTCATTTCTGAAGACATTTGAATTGGGAAATAGGCGATGCAGTTGCAGAATCCTAATTCGTATTTTCTATCTGCAATGCCTGCGTCCTTATAAATGCTTCGTAATGCATTCATCCAGCGTCAGGTTTGTGCTGGATGGCTGCATTAGCATAGAGTTGAATCAAGGCAACTTGATGCAAATTCTCTCCATCAGTGACCCACAGCCGTACTCAACGGGCCAACTCCTTTGATAGTCAGCCGTTTCTGCCTCAGGTCCATCTGCAATGAGCGGAAGCCATTGGAAATGAGTCTGGAATGTACCTGTGAGGAATGGTCGGCTACTGGATTCATTGGCAAAGTGTTCCCTTCACAGATAAACTCAACCGAATGCCAAACCAATAGATCTACAACATGGTCGCAGTTATCAGACCCCATTATCTATGACAGTCGTGTCAACAAACATACACAGTGTGCTAACCCTTTTCTGCAAATCACTCATATTCACCAACGTTGTCCTTGTAAAAAGCATATTCTTAAAGGAATATCCATAAAGAATGACAAAGTGTGTCCCTTTATATAAATGATAAAATGAACAGGGCTCTGTGAACATCACTGTGTTTTCTGACTTGTTTCTGTACATTCTCCAACAACATCTGCTGTTGTTTTGAGGTACATCGCTGGGTCTAGCAGCAACAGTCACTCCTACTACTTTCTTGAATGCTCTATTCTTCCTACACCGAAGCCTGCCTTGAATGCAGTCTGGGGACTGCATATTTGGACAGAGCTGGATGTTCGCTAAGGCATCGCTTCCACAACGCAATTTGTTAACAATAGTGGAGTTAAAGACGAGAGAGGAATTACAAAAAAATTAAGAAGAGATGTGGACAAAAAGGGTGGCTGCAAGAAAGAGAGAGAGGAAGGGGGAAAAAAAAGCTAAGATAATTTAAAGCAATAATGAAGAACAGCAAAGGTGAAAAAAAGGACAGAAGAAGGAAGAGGAGGAACAAACAATCCCTGACGAAAGGGCCATTTACTGACAATACAAGAATAGAGAACATTAAAGCACAAACAACTATTTTTATCCTTAATATGCATGCCTTAACTGTAAACAACCTGGAGTAATTTGGTTCATGGTCATATCACTCTCTGGGCGATGGGATTGAAGGACAATGCAAATGCACTTAATTACCGTGTAATAAATTGATGCAGCTGAAAAATAATAAAACACACTTTGCCCTGAAGCCTCAATAAAAAAGTCCTGGTGAAACAAGACATTGCTTACAAGTTAACAAGAAGATTAGTAACAGCAGAACCCACACTATGATGTTTCCCAAAAATAATCACACACAAGCTTTCAAGTACCTGAATGAACCTCAGAGGGAAAAAAAGTTGAATGGTTGAGGATTTATTAGGCCACAGGTGGTAACCAGGCTGCACTTGGAGTAGGACTAGCAGTGACTCTAAACTGATTGCAGGAGACAGAGGTGGCCGTTCAAGGGTTGTGAGCCTGGGAGGGCCAAACTATGGTGTCAGAGGCCTTCCCAGGGCCCCCCCATCACCCCTGAGGAGGTGAGGAGAGAGTGATGTGTAATATATAATGAGTGAGCCATGACCATTCCCACCATTACCTCACTGAAAAGGACCACCGATCGTTTTATGTTGGATACCAAATGCTTTCGAATTTCATGGATTACAGACTTTAAAGTCGAGAGAGCAGGGAGGTTTTCATACTTTAACAGCAGGGGACAGCTTTTCAACACATCTTGCTACTCAAGTGAACATTAACACATGAGCCATGCAGTTTAACCGGCGAGGCTGGAGATTCACCAATCGCCCACCACATATAAACCCCGTGCCCTGAGGGGACAAGCACGGAATCACAGTTAAATGACCAGATAAACAGGGAGGCTAAAACATGGCGATCAGCTAACAAACCACACAGGCACTAGCACGACGCGGAGGGAAGGCTATTAAGGCTAGAGACGGTGAGAACAAAACCAATCTGAGGCACCACTAAGATTAAAAGCGAGGAGGACTCTTTGTGTCCATCATCCACCTCCCTTAGAACAGCAAATGACTAGTTCTGCACTTCACTCATTGTGACGGCTGCACTGTGTCTTTCAGCACCTTGCCGTGGTGTTACAATTCAATAGCACACTACTTTTCATTTGGTAATCGAATAACTATTTTACTATGAGCAAGAACAATCTGAGCAACATTGTTAACAACAGGCATTGATTGAAAAGTCATCGTTTGAGGAGCCAATATTAAATTAACTGGTAATCGTGTCACAGTCTACAGACACACACACTGCCACACTGAACCATGACTACTATAACCATTAAGGGCAATAACTGCAGCCATTTGGGACATGATTAGGATGATGTTAAGTGTTTGGGAGGGAGGTGTACTGTGACTCGCAACACATTTCCCTCCTCTACTATCACCTCCGCTAACAGGACTTGCCGCCTGGTTCAGAAGTCCTGTTAACACCGTGTGGAATTATATTCTCCATCAACATGAAAAATTAATTCTGACATTAATCCAAATGAAATCCAAGCCTTTAAATTCAAATGGAAATAATGGCATGGCCGACAAGGGCACTGGTCCAGTCCACAGTTAATCACCAATCACTCACCAATGGGTACCACATAGATAAATGGTATTGGACTGCATTTATATAGTGCCTTTTTTGTCTTCTTTGCCACCCAACGCGCCTGACATTCACTCATTCATACACACATTCACACACCGGCGGCGGCGTCAGCCATGCAAGGCGACAGCCAGCTCGTCTGGAGCAGTTAGGGTTAGGTGCCTTGCTCAGGGACACCTCGACACTCCGCTAGGAGGAGCCGGGGATCGAACCAGCAACCTTGCGGTTACCAGCCAACCCGCTCTACCCCCTGAGCTAATGCTGCCCCTGATAAGGATAAGGAGAGCATGGGCGTCAAACAGCCAGTACACCGCATATCCTAACATCCCATTTCCGATTACCATTTCTGCTTCGGCAGCACGCTGCTAACAGACAATTTTCTGGCACCTATTTCAGGCAGCAACAGCCTTAAGGCAACAGGCAAAACAGACTCCCTATAAGCCTGACTCGGTAACAAGGAACAGCATAAAGTAAATGAGTAACGGTATGCGAGTGCTGAGACGTATTTAACAGCTGCCCAGCGGGGCCCGCAGCAGAGAGCTGTCGCTGTGTGTGTGTGCCGACGGCCGCCTCCCCGGTAGAGACGGCGCACCGTAGCATGAATCTGAAATAGGAGGTCGGACCGGGCGAAGACTGCGCACCATCAGCGGAAAATGGAAAATACAATAAAATAAAAACCTATCCGCGTGACACGGACGGGGAACTCTGGGGAAGGAGTAGAAGAAGCGGAAGAAGAAGGAGGAGGAGGGTTTGGAACGGGTTGATCCTTCTCTTGTGTGCAGGGTAGACAGATGGGCTTTTGGAACAGAGGAAACACGGTGATACGCCACAGGCTGGCCCCTGAACACATTGTTCCTGCCGTTCCCAGAACCAGCGGTCACGCTCCTGCGGTGACACTGGGGCCAAGGTGCCACCAATCCAGCGAGTGGAAGAAAGAAGAACGGCCGTGGTGTGACCAATGCTGGGTGGGCGCGCGCGCGTGTGTGTGCACCGGCTCAATACCCTGCTACTGCTCTCCTCCCTCGGAAAATAAACCGTGTGGCTTTTTTTTTTAGGGTGGGGTATAGGGTGCTAATTAAAACCCACTCATTTAGTAAAATGTGCTCACGTCAAAGTGTAACTCTGACCAAACGGTGTGCACTATTACCAATGGTGAACACACATCGCGTGCCTTGTGTAAGCGCATGATTATGATTAGCGCTAGGATGCTGCCGTAGCTTGCGGCGTCACAATGGAGAGCCACGCATCCGGGTCTTATTGTGCACCACGCGGCAGCCATTGATCAGAGAACAGCAGGGACGACTAGGTATCACAGCCACAGGCCTCCGATGTGTTTTCTCTCACTGCAGTTATGACATGGTACTTATCACACTTTTATTATATCAGAGCCCGGAGCCCACTTTATTACACTCGGCTTGAGTGTGTGTGTGTGTGTCTGTGTGTGTACGCATGTGTGTGTGTGTGTGTGTGTGTATGCGTAGGGCCACTGCGGCTTGCCCATCTGAAACTTGATTACGGTCACGCAACTCGACATTATCGTCCACGCCAGCTTATCCTATTTTGGATTAGCGCTGGCATCTGACATTCTGAAAAAAATGTTTTTATTGTCCTCTGCCCGGCTCAACGGACCCTTGATCCCTGGCCTTTATGTTCACGCCTCTGGTCGAGGATACAACATCAGATTACCAGTGTTATTTAAACTCCATTTGATCCCCTGCCTCAACAGGAGGGAATACAGGAGGAAGGGGGGCGGGGCAGTGGGCGTGCCATTTGTGTAAATGCTTCATTGGACTTACAGCTAGGGTAGGTAATTTGGAGAAACCAGCCAGAGGAAGGTAGATTTGGACAGTATCCAACGTCAAACAGCCCACCGCTCTCTTCAGGCCTTTCTCCAAAGCCACTCCCCCAAAACACATGAATGGCTCGCTAGCTTTAGCATAAGTCTTATAGACTTGTGAAAGACTGGTCATGCACAATGGTGCAAGAGTAGGTAGGAAGAGAGGCAGGTAGGCTATCCAATCATTTAATTCGTGCTGGATGAAATGATCGGACAAGCTTATTACAGGCCAGCAACAGCCACAGACACCGGATTTGGATCTTTTCTTTTGTCAGAGTTGTTACTGTTAACATTTGTAAAGAGAGAATTTCCAAATATATGAAAGAAAATGCTTCTAAAATAAATTGCCTTCCCAAGCTTTTATAAGGAACACAATGCTGCATCCTGAACTTGAACAGTCTTCCTCCACTCCAACTCTATGCTGTCCCATCCTGGTTTGTACAGAAGATTTGTTTTAAATCGGGTGTCGCGAGACACCATCAGTCCTCATTTGAATCACTCAGAGGAGCCACTAAGAAACATTCAAGCAACAGAGCAGTATTAGCAAAGTAGTGGAACATTTAAATGAAGTTCCCTCAGGAAATGCAAGCTCCGAGTTCTCGGAAAACACTGTCTCTAATGCGGAAATAAAAACGTGGGAGTGAGCGTGCATATCAAACCCATTCATGGCCTGGTGCACTCATGCACCATGAGATAACACGGACACTCACTCATAAAGAAAGAAGGGGTCAAGGAGAAAGAACGACAGAACAACGCATGGCCGAACAAATTTTCAAAAGAGCTGCCATCTATGTCTCAGTGGAACCTTCTGGCTGTCAGCTCTGATCTGAGTCACCAACGCACATGCACACGCAGACAGACAGACAGACAGACAGACAGACAGACAGACAGACAGACAGAGACAGTACAATACTTACAATACTATCCATGAGACAATTCTTCCCCTGTTTCCCATCCGATGTCTGGCATCAGATAAAGTTAAACGCAAGAAAATGCATCTCCTTCAAAATAAAAGACCTGCCGATGGGTCCCTGGAGATAAGCAAACACCCACACACACACATTAGGCACATAACATATATTCACACACGCTGTGTTTATCAGTTCAAGCATCAAGGGGGGTTATTGTTTCATTAATATCAATTTATCAGGCCCCAACGATGAGATGTGTTTGATTTAGCCGTGGGCTAAGTACAACCCATACACGTTCTTTCTGTTGTTGCCTTTTGGTAATCGGGGCTCTGCATAGATATCCAAAGCGTGACTATCAATTAAATGAGCCTTGTGTACGGCCAGACCTTGGAAAAAAACACGGCTCTCATAATTCAGCGGGCTCAGCCCCTTGCAGCGATGCGGGGAGAAGCCGCACTGTGCCGTGAACAATGTGAATCAATACAAACCAATCTGAACCCAACAGGAGAAGATTGCTTTTTATTAAAGGACAGTGGTGCTGGAATAAGACTAATCACTTTCAGCAGGTTTTGTTCCCCCCTCTAAACCTTTAAGAATCCGAGCAGTGTTGGCTCAGGGTTGTCGTATGTGGTTGGTTTTTCCAACAAAACACGTCAAAACCACTGCTCTGCTGGTTTACTGGTATCGTTCCAGTCAGGCGTGCTGGGAGGGAAGGTGGCCTGATTCAAGGCTGCACCGGTTGCACTAAGTGGGGACCTCGTTTCCCTTCATTCATTTCGCTCGTAGCCGCTGAAGGCATTCAATTGAGTCACGCCCCCCGCCAGGTGACTCCTAATGTTGTAGTAAAGCTCTCCAGTCCCTCAGTATGGCCTGAATGGTAGGACATTTTCTTCTTGATTCCCTACCATAAAAGCCCAAATGCACAGGGTGATATTATTAAATTCCTCTCCAAAAGATACACTGCATATGCAGAGGATTGTGTTTTGTCTGACTGAATAAGCATACACCCTTGGTTTGAATCCCTCCACCGTGGCTATAACTGATTCAACAGCCTCCTCTCTCTTGAACTAGAAGACCCTCGACATTCTGAGCCTTCATTGTATGAAGGACAGACACACACACACAGAGAGAGAGAGAGAGAGAGAGAGAGAGAGAGAGAGAGAGAGAGAGAGGAGAGATGAGAGAGAGAGAGAGAGAGAGAGAGAGAGAGAGAGAGAGAGAGAGAGAGAGAGAGAGAGAGAGAGAGAGAGAGAGAGAGAGAGAGAGAGAGTGTGAGCAAGATGTCTAATGGGTTTTGCTGGAGAGGGGTGAGTCATCTCCTTGATACCGTACAACATACAGCTGAATGGATGTCGTCCAGCATGTATAATATATAACATGCACAAACACAAATGCTCATACTGAGGGGGTACTGTACACATTATCCTTTTATGCACACACACGTATGCAGACAGAAACACACACACAGCCGTTCAACCAGAGGACACATCTCAAGCAGACAGAAACCCATTTACACACCCACACACACACACCTAAGGACATTAACCAAGCCTGAACACCAATACCAATCTTTATTTCCCATTCTGCGACAAAAGATTGATGAATAATACAAAAAACATGACACTCACAAAAAAAGAGCTTCACTGGTTCCAATTATTTTGAAAATCCTGTGTAGAATCACTTAAGGTCTGGGTGTGGCAAGACCAGGAACACTACAACACAGCCGCCTTCTATGTAATGCACAGTACACTTTGGGCAGGTAGCCATGTGCGGGTCAAATGTGTCAACGTAAATTATAATTTTTTATGCACACACACACACAAACACACACACACATAGACTAAAGGCCAATTTCCACCAGAACCGTCACAGAAGCATCACAGCAGTAAAACGTTCGCCGAAGACAATAGAAACCAATATAGTCAATGTAGGCTATTCCACTGGATATGGTAGCGGCACGGAACCGTCCCCAAACCGGCATTTACCATACTTGCCTCTTCTATTTTTGAAAGTTGCCGGTTCGCAGCCGTGTCTCAGAACACTTCTACAGCCAATCAGTGTGCATTTGCTCATGAATATTCATGCGCCCACATCGACCCCTATGCAATTCACTAACGGTAATATTATACAGTCTATCTGGTCTATATGGTATCAATAGCTAATCAGTGTCACCTTGCTAATGGTTGAATACTACAACAATAATGTAGGATTTGCTACAGACTAACAGACAGCATTACTTATTTTAATCTAAAAGCCTACCCATTTTGAAAACAGTCCAACACACTACGCTTCGAATTCACCCAAGGCTGAATTAAAAGTACATGTTTTTCTAAATGTTGGTCATCAACGAGGTTGTAAAGTAGTAACTTCGGGCACATCTGTCAAAATGAACATTTTTTTCTTCCGACGTGTTTACGATCTTTATTCATTCATTGCGCCGCGGCCGAACTGAAGAGGATATTCTCTGATATTATGAATCTTAAAGACTGTGTCGGGTCTCCGACTCTCTGGTACTTCCACAACAAGTAAAGACTCGTAGTGAGGGTTATCTCGGCCATGGTAGGGAAGGAATTGGGGGAAAGGAACTTTGGCTTTGACTCTGAACAGCGACAGGAGGAGAAAGGGATTGTTGCTGTATGCGGACTCCCGGAGGAGCTCCTCTTGCCGATTGATACATTAACGTTACGAAAAGTCAGTAAGGAGTTCAGTCAGAAGTCAACAGCTGAAATATGGATGATGAATGGTTGATCATCGAGGTGGAAGAACACTATGACCTGTCCTGTGACGTCGCAGCCGCAACGTGTCCGGACCGCTTCCAGTGGGGATTGCAGTATGGAACACAGCTGCTTCGCTGCCGTGACACTTCCGTGACGGTTCTGGTGGAAATTGGCCTTAAGACTTTCAATGGTATGAAAAGTGAAAGACACAACGACCATGCGCAACCACTCACATGGAGACTGTAGTGTTGACACAAAGAGACAGAGAGAGAAAGAGAGTGAGAGAGAAAGAGAGAGAGAGTGAGTGAGAGGCACAGAGAACGATAGAAAGAAAGGTAGAGAGAGAAAAATAAGAGACCTAGTTGAATGAAAGCACTCAACCGTTTGTTGAAGGAAAGGACCTTAATGTATCGGCCAGAAAACAGATGGAGGCAACCCGCTACGCGCTACAATGATATCTAAATATGTAGCACATAGGATGGACGGACAGACGGACGGACAGACGGACGGATGGATAGATACCATGCAAGCTCCTCCCTCAGCCAATCACAGTTCCCCAGCCGTCAGTTGTGCTGTTGGTGTGCATTAAGGCCATTACAGTGGAGAACATTTATATGCTTGAACGCCTCTTGTCAGGGAACCTACTGCGGAGGACACAGTGTCCAGTGGGTGTGCTGGGATCGGGGGTTGGGATTCTCTGTCAGCCCAGATTAGCTTCTACCTTTGATACGGGGCCGTATCGCTGCACCACTGGAATGGGATTGGGGAAGTGAATTGAGTGCGCTTTGAAGTTTGAAGCCCGGCATTGCAAAGCCCCAACGCAGGAGTACGGATAATTTGAGTTCATGCACGTGTGCATGACACACGCACACGCACACACACACACACACACACACACACACACACACACACACACACACACCTTTACATTATGGTTCACAGTACAAGCAATTCTTAAAGAAGCACGTGCTCTTTAAAAACACAGGGGACAAGTAAACCTTGATGTGTGTGTGGAGGGTGTGTGTGTGTGTGTGTGTGTGTGTGTGTGTGTGTGTGTGTGTGTGTGTGTGTGTGTGTGTGTGTGTGTGTGTGTGTGTGTGTGTGTGTGTGTAACATGGATAATTGCATTCTCCTAATCTGTACATTGTGCTGATCTTCTGTCCGCCAGTAAAATGCTAAACGTCAATGAATGAATGCATTGAATAGAAAGGCCAATACTTTGCACATACATTCCTCTTTTCGGATACACTGAAAGGCTGTGATATATTTGCAACAGTGACACTCACCGCACTTCAGTCGCACTACAATGTAACAATTGAGCTCCGAATTCATACGCACCCAATTGCAAGGGTACAAAAAAAGCTAAAGCAAAGCAAACGTGAAGGCCTCTCCAACATAAAATGGTGTATGGAGGGAACAGCAGCTCCTTACGCCTGACTGAGAAGCCCTCCTCCCCTCTCTCTCCCCCTTGTGAAAACCAATAGCATCCATACTGGGCCGTCCATCTCTCGTTCTCGCTGCGTGGATTCAATAGTGGCTGGCTAAGTAGGAGCACATGATGCGAGCCGCACCCGGGCGGGGGGGGGGGTGGGGGGGGGGTGACAAGGGGTCAGGGGGGAGCACTCTCAGGGTCCGGAGGCCACACCACGACACCGCCTGCTTCACCAGGGGCGGGGGAAAAAAAAGAGAAAAGCATGATGTGGCTTAAAGGATGAGGTGTCAAAGGTCGCTGTGTTTGCAATCTGCAGCTTGTCACTTGGTCAGAGGCAATTAGGCAGGGAGGAGGAGACGGGGGGGGGGGGGTCGGAGCGAGGGGGGGGCGGGGGAGGCGGAGGAGGAGGAGGAGCGGTCTGGCTCCCTTATCATCCACTAGCCTTTTCAGTTCTCTGGCTCTGTAAGGCGTTCTTTACAGAGCATCGCCCCGAGTGACCAACCTCCATCCGGACCACAGAAGCAGCACCTCCATTGAAACCCAGTCCTAAGAGGATGAGAGTGTGTGGGTCGGTGGGAGGGCGGTGGAGACGAGGTGAGGGGACGTGGGTGGGTTGTTGATGCTGCTAACGGGCCTCATCCCAATCTCTCACTCCAAAGGTCGGCGACGGAGCTGCCCCGTCCACTAGCAATGCTACTGTTGATGCAGCGAAACGGAAAGAAAAGAGGGCGGTGGAGCATTGGAAAGAGAGGGGGGGAGGGAGAGAGAGAGAGAGAGTAGAGAGAGAACCCCAGGTTGGATGGAAAAGGAGTGGAGTGAGAGAGGAAGAGGAGAGGCGAGATGAGAGGCTGGAGGAGAGAGAAATTAGAAGGAGAGCGAGAGATTGAAAACAGAGGGGGTTGGGCCAGATGACATGGAAAGCAGAGAGGGAAGGAGAGTCGGGGTGGGAGGCAGGGTGGGCTGAGAGCGAAGAGCAGATTCACATCAGACTGGTCAGTCTCTTGTATGTGCATCTTTCAGCAGCCTCTACTCTAGAGAGTGTGTGTGTGAAGTGTGTGTGTGTGTGTGTGGAACGGCCAGTCAGTGGTGCCAGTATCTAGTGTCGGCAGCCGGGCTGGGACATAAATCAAGTGTGTCAGTTGGCTTCTGGTCACATGCTGCACAGCGGGGTAGCTTATTCTTTTTAATCTACTGTGACCCCACTTGTCATCTCTAGATGTGGCCTGCCTGTGTGCACTGGTGGGTCTGCCTCCGTTTGTGAGCTACGTGTAGCCTCCCCACCCGGACCCGTACTCGAGTTTTGTTTTCTTGTTTAGGCTTTTTATGTTTGTAACTTTCACCGTAGCTCACCCGTTGACTAACTACTCGGTATCGACCACGTCATCAAATCGCACCACCTGAGATGGTATCGTTGTCATAACGACACAGCGACTGTCAGTGGCGAACTTGTTTCACATCAGGAACCCTCGTGGTGTTCGGCCCATAAAGACGCCGCTGATGTTTGGCCATCCAATTAATCAGTGGCTGTAAACAACATCCAAACTGTGCACCCGTTGAATAGCCCATTAACTCTCTGTCGTTGGAACGTTCCGCTGAGTGATCCCCACGGACACACACACACACACACACACACACACATGCAGACCCACACGCACGCATGCACGCACAGACACACAAAAAAGCGCGCACACACACACACACACACAAAAAAAACACACACGGACAGACACACCACACCAATCACCCACACCAGCCAAACACACAAGCATTCACACACACACACACACACACACACACACACACACACACACAACACACACACACACACACACACACACACACACACACACACACACACACACACACACACACACACACACACACACACACAAAATATAGACGTACACACACACAGACACACACACACACACGCAGTAGCACAACATTCTGCTGCTAAGCAGCACCATATTCTAATCGGTCACACTCTGACCTGCGAGAAGGATCCAGCATTTTAAAGACCATTCTTTAACATAATGCAGTTTATAACTATGCTCAAAAAGGAGGTTACAACACTATGGAAATGAAATGGATGTCGCGGACCCACATCCACAGAATAGAGGGGAAGAAGAAATGAGGGCGGAGGGGCCAGCAGTGCGTATTGGCTAATTCCAGCCATGCAAGCGCAAGGCTGTTGATAGCTGAGATAAATGTGGGGCTGCGTGCTCTGAACTCATTAGTCAGGAAGAATACGATCTGCAATGCATGTCGACTTATTGGCCGCCAGCGATGTGGTATCAGGGAGGGTGGGGGAGGCTGACATACTGAATGATCCTACCCCTCTCCCAACTCAAGACCGAGTCGAATGCTTCCAACAGCCGTCAGCAAACCCCATGCCAGAGAGGGGGGAAGTACGAGGGAAGGGA
Organism: Micromesistius poutassou; assembly: GCF_964030765.1. Classification (NCBI taxonomy): domain Eukaryota; kingdom Metazoa; phylum Chordata; class Actinopteri; order Gadiformes; family Gadidae; genus Micromesistius; species Micromesistius poutassou. The sequence continues at coordinate 11,182,223 of NC_140277.1, forward strand.
ACGGCAAAGGGAGACGCTGGGATAGTGGAGGCGGTAGATAGGGAATGTTTTTCTACGAACACACATTCACACACACAAACACACACACACGCCAATCTGCTAAACCAGGACACAGCCCTACTCCTTAACCTCTCCCCTCGAACAACGATATTATTGTTGCTGTATAGAACAAAAAAAAGAGTCTTCTAAAGAGCACAGTATGAAGTCTCAGAAGCAGAAGAAATCAGAACGGGGCCCCGGGTGGAGCCGATGCAAAACACCTCAAAACAAAAAAAAAAAAACACGGAACCTGCTATTGCTCATGGGCAAAATATAAGCAGTAGCAGTGTGCCGTGATGATGTTAGCTAGGAGCTCAGCCAAAAGCGCACCCCACTAATGAGGAGAAAACAGAACTTAGAGAGAACGCCTTCTTCAGAAATATAAACAATATCTAGCGGCTCAGTAAAGTCTCAGTAAATGCGTTCGTATATATTCAGTGCAAATGAGACGAGTAGCATCTCATCGCAGTTCTTTTCCACCAACAACATGTTTTCTGCAAATTACCAACGAAAGTGAATGAAAATGGTCGAACTCTGAAATTAAGGAAGAAGAGAGAATTGCAAAGTAATGACCAACGGAGAGCTCATCTCAGATGAACCCCCCCCCCCCCCCAAAGACACCTCCATGCCTCGCCCCCAATGTGCGTTGTGTGTGAGGGCCTGTAAGAGGTGATGTACCAAAGGAAATGGACGAGTGGGGTCGAAGGAGTGTTCAAAGTGGTGCCACTGCGACCCATGGAGAGCCACGCAGCGCTGTATGTCAGAACTAAAGACGCTTCATCCGTTGTTGGCCGCTTGAAGCGTAGCCCGGAGCCATCTACTCCCTGCGCTCTGGCAACCATTATACTTTAGCCGCTGAGTGTTTATATGGAGGCTACGATGCCTTAGTGCAGATCGCCCAATCTGTAGCAGTGCGATGTTAGAGTTAATGCCCATAGTCAGCTCCAAGGGCTGCATACCAAGTCATGTATGAGAGTGCTCAGCTGCGTGGGGGTTAGACATGAGGCCAAGCTGCCCGGGAAGGAGAAGCAATGGCGGACATGAATAGAAGTATCGGATGGGAGAAAACACAAAAATTATAGAGCTGTTGTTTCTAGCTATTGATTGTGCGTTCGTATGAGTGTATTTGTTGGGTCGAACTTCGAGAACATGCTCCCACAGTAAGAGAATGTTATCTGTCATCTGAGGCCAACAGGCAAAACTCTGAAATATACGGCTTAAAAACTGTTTTTAAAAACACGTTTCCACCCCCCCCCCCCCACACAGTTCATTCACTCTCAACGCCTTTTCTTATGCGCACGTCCAGACCACTCAAGCCAACTGTGGATGTCCAGTTCACAACACACTATTACATCCATCGTTTCCATCATGCCCATCAATAAAGCAACACTAGTTGATCCCATAAACTCTGTTTTTAAAGGTGGAAAGTGCAGACGGTAGGCAAAAACCTACCACCACGCTGACTATATCTAGCAGGCATAGTGGGAACCTGACCTCACCTCTCTCCTCCCGCTAACACCGCTCTATGCAACATTCCGTCTCCAACCACCCTTGAACACTGACGATTCCTATCTCACTTGTTACGGAAAATAATTCCTTTAAAACCCAGGGAGTACATGCATATCTCCACCGAGATGTAATCTCGCTTGTCCTGCCTGGCTTCCGCTGGAAAGTTCACAGAGGTCTGAGGAAGATTCGAGCACAACAGTTGGAGCCCGGAAAAGAGCAGAGACACAGTGACGATGCTGAATATGGTCCTCTGCTTTAAGCAATGTTTAATCAAAGTCAAGCCACAGCACAATGTGTGATGCAGACTACTCACACACACACACACACACACACACACACACACACACACACACACACACACACACACACACACACCCTTAAGCTAAGAAAGCCGCTCTCTCTCTATACAGCGTATTTGTAAAGGAATTTACAGTATATGCACTCGGATGGCCTTTGTTATAATTGGGCAGAGATGGAAAAAAAAAAAAAAACAGGTTACTTGTTCATCCCCCAGCCTCTCCTCCCTCTCCCTCTCTCCCTCTGTCTCTGTAAAGGTCTGCTCATGCATGATGAATCGTCTTGAGCAGTTCAACAATCAAGTGCAGAGATGTCTGCTTCAACAGTCATTCATTACCACCTTGCGGACCAGCCATTAGGCTGCCATGGTGACAGGAGGGGGGGAGGGGGCACATGAAACTTAGGCACACACACACAAACAAACATACACAGACATGTGCATGGGGGGGAGAGAGAGAGGGGCTTGTGAGAGGGAGCTGAGGGCTGACCGATGAAAAAGAGGCTGGAGAAGGGGGCTAGTGGAGAGAGGAGTGAAAAAGGAGAGGAGCGGGAACTGTCCAAGGTGCTGAAAGTAGCTGACGTGGTGACCCTGTATCGTCCTCACCTCAAACGTCAGCGTGCTTTAAACCCCCCTGCGTTGCAGCGGCGGTGGAGAGCACCGCTGTCACTTTCACCTTCAGCAGAAAACTCACTGCAGATAGCCGGTGGTATTCATGAAATGTCCAGGCCTCCTCTCCTCCCCTCCCCCCCTCAAAATGAAAGCAGAATAATCCTCCCCTCAGTGCAGTTCGGTTAACCCGTGGTGTGGTGCCAGTGATTTTGGATTCAGTCCACAGACCCAGGCTCCATTTCACTGTCTCATGCCACCAACTCAAAAAGAAGACGAAAAGAAAATTGCTCATTAAAATATTTTTTTAAATCCAAACTCCTACAGCTGGATATCACCCCCTGGGACAGTAGAGGCTTGTGACACTATTTGCTAATCATTACCACTCAGTTGCGCACACACACACACACACACACACACACACACACACACACACACACACACACACACACACACACACACACACACACACACACACACACACACACACACACACAGATACACATGTGCACATGCACCCACACACGCAAATGCAAATGCATTAATGGTTTGCCAAAGCCTGAATTGTGCCTTTGGGCTTTCCTGTCTATAGCTTTGCATTCTTTTTGTGATTCATTTATATGTTAATGTTTGTGCAGATATTGTGCTTGTGTTATGGTGAATTGTGCTTGTATGGAAGCAGCACAGCATGGATTCTTAAATAATGAGGTATTGTTTAGAATTACATTGCGTCTGATCCCAAAGGCAAGAATCAGTTCGATATTTTCCTTACATGACATGGAAGAAAAAGTTATATTCTTTGTTTCCATGTTCACCCTCTATCATCAGTTGTCGTAGCCTCGTAGCCTACTATTCAGAGTTTGGAACTTGCCTTGCTATCATTTCACATTCAAACCACTATCAAAGGCAGCAACACATATGCCTTAACTAGTCATCAAAAACAATTTTCACTGGTTATTTTCTCCAGTCGACCAGTGGCACATTCACACATTCAGATATCACAGCTATAGGTAATGTTATGCAACAGGTCATCCAGTAGCAACCTTGAGGTAACGGACTCCAATAACGGACTGTTCAACCGCGGATGGCGTCGACGGGGGAATGATGTCACGAGTCCGTAAATAAGGGTTCTATTTTTCCCGCGCACTGCAGAGACCAGGCGGGTGTGGTGACTGCATTAAAAATAAGAGCCCCCTAAAAAAATTCTTCGAGGCATTGTGTGTAGACATCTCCGAGGCGGCACCTCCTCCCTATTTTCAATCACCCTCTCCTACCACCCCTCCCCCAGCACGAACGTGCCCTGAAGTTCAAAACATTAATCTGTTGCCACGTCCATTTACAAAATTGCCGATCGCGCTTTGAGTCTCGCGCTGACAGCCACAAGGTGCCAAGTGACGGTGCGCCGTGGAGCGCGTCTCCCCAGCACCAGCCTGGCTACTAAACAGGGCTACACACACACACACACACACACACACACACACACACACACACACACACACACACACACACACACACACACACACACACACACACACACACACACACACACACACACACACACACACACACAGCTACAGCCCTGCACAATGGCACCATGTTACACATATGCTTCTCCACCTGACAACCTCTTAGTATTCCGTACACACAGCCCACTTTGTGGGGGTAAATCTATGCCGGTTTCTTCTCTCTCTCTCTCCCCCCCCCACCCCTGTATACCAGTCTCTTCTATGCGGCTTTTCGAGCCTCGTTCATTTCATACGCGAACGACAACAGCATGGCAAATCAGCTCAATACATCAAGAAAATGCAGGTAAATGGCAAGTGGAATCACAGCGGTGGCATCTCCAGAACAACACTCGCATGCTCACACGGATAACTGACCTCCCAGTCTAACGAATCCCACTCTTCGGTAAACATCCGGAGGATTTCTGTTCATCCAAAAGCGTACTAAGCGCGGCGGCTGTACGGAACGACTGAGCGGTGTAATGCCATTGCGCCTTTAGTATTATCCTCATTAAATCAATTTCAACAGGGCACGTCGTCGAGGAGAAGGCATTCGCCGGAAAAAAAAAAACGTTGCAAGAAAACGCCGAAGCCAACTTTACAAAAAAAAAAGAGCCGGAATAGATTCACGACGCTACTATGGTCGACGATCGAAGGTTTTTTTTTTGGGGGGGGGGGGGGTAGTCGACGAGGATTGGACCAATTAGCGCACCACTGGCGCTCGCGGGCGAATCGCTACTGACAAGCGCTACTTTCTATCGAGCATCGCTTCGATCTCAGCCGCCGCTCAGGGAAGAGGCGGTAGACTACACACCACGCAACTTCTCCGGTCCGACACGCACGGGGAGGGAAAGGATCGTATGGCGTATATTCCACATCCAAAGAGAGAATCCCAACAAACGCGAGGGGGTGATCACCAAAAAAAGAAATCCTTCCCCTCTCCAACCAGAGGATAATCAGGCAACCAAAAAAAAAAAAAAAAAAGGAGAAAAAGAGCCAGCAATAAGTGCTTCTTCTTCTTCTCGGAGCAGCACGTGACCCACGTCTGTTCCTTTGTGGGAAAAGGGATGCATTTGATCCATTATAGCACCAAGCAAGATAAAACAGCTAAGAGGGGTGGGAGGTTGGGGTGGGGGGAATTTAGATTGCTCACAGTGTGTGTGTGTGTGTGTGTGTGTGTGTGTGTGTGTGTGTGTGTGTGTGTGTGCACGTGTGTGCTTGCGCGTGCGCGTGTGGGGAGGAGGTCGGAGGAGGAGGATTTTTTTCTCTTTTCTCTCCATAGAGGCTACTCACCATTAGCACAGCAAAGTTATTATGATGAGTGCAATGAATGGTGGTCGTGTTGCCCGCGGAGCCCGTTATGTGGCACCCCTCTGCCCGCCAACCACCGTGCCCATCGAGTAGGTCGAAATCCCAGTAGGCGGCAGTGGGGTCTACACCCAGTGCGAAGTGCCTGAGATTAATGGTAACGGAGTGCACGGTGGTTCCAAGGATGCACCCATCTGTAAAACAAAATACAACCAAACAATAAATAAACAAGTCAGTGAGAGCAACACATGGCAATAAGGTGGAGGAAGTGCAGCGGGGGAAAGTGCGTGGGTTTGATATGAGCTAAAAACACGAGCACGCGGTGGGAGACACGTCTCATTAGTAACACACACACACACACACACACACACACACACACACACACACACACTCACACACACACACACACACACACACACACACACACACTACACGCGTGCATGACCACATGGATACACCGTCACGCGTGCACAGTGCACATGTCGTGTTTCGCCTTTATGCAGATCACAAACACAAACACAATATCAGCCTCACGTTGTTCCAGTCAACACGCCGGCGCCACACTTCGCTATACCGTTGTTTTTTTCCGGTTTACTAACACGAAATACACAAGAAAATAAGTAGCCTATGTCTGCTTCAAATCTGCTGCGTAAATTTAAATTTCCCCGACAGCATATGGCCAGGCGATATCGACTCAATATCCCGGGTCCATAATAATTACAATATTCAAAAACAAAGTTGCATTACAGTGCACAAAAACACCGCGTTGCATCAATGATGTCCACATTTAGTACAACAGCAGATTGACGTAATATCCATTCGCTGGAGCAAGCATGTTGTCTGAGCCGCTCGTGCAGCGTTGACATCACACACACACGCACACACACAACATGATGATAAAAATGGATTTCCCCCCTTACCTAATTTGGTGAAAGCAACTGGTGTTGAAACGCTCCTACGTTTCCCGTCATCTGCAAGATTTGACGAATTCCCCGTGCAAGGGAATAGTTTCCCATTGCGAAAGACAATAAACTGCAGCTTGCAAGTGGAGTTATCAACAGATTGCACCGCGGTGGAGACAGGCGGAGCAGCCAGCGGTACATGGATCGAGGCGACTGCCACTGAGTTCTGCGGATGAAACAAAAAAAAGAAAAGGGAATAAAAATTAAATAATGACACAGATGTGCAGGGGGAGGGGAGCGGGCGAGGTTGCTCTATTAGAGAAATACTCCCGATTTGGCGTTTTCTCGCCTAAGACTGAACAGAGAGACCTGAAGTGGTCAGGGAACGAGCATCACGCGGTAGGTTTAAAGTGCTCTCTGCGCCTACTTGGTCAGGCGCCCTGCCGCAGAAGGGGAAATGGTTCTTACCATCTCAGCTCGAGGGCACATCAACACAACACGCAGCTTGATTTAAAGAGACAACCGGTCCTGACTTTATCTTCTTCTGCCATCTAACGCTACACGAAATATATATATTATATATATATATATATATATATTTTATAGATATAGATAATTTTTATATGCCATTTTTATATGCCACACATATATATATGAAGGAAGAAAGTAAGCATTGTTCAAGGGCTGTGTGTGTGGAACCTAGTGAGCTGGCCTGAATTTAAGACTCAGACCAACAAGCATGCAGGACGTAAACGCTGCCTCTTACCCTATAATGTCATGTGTTTACATGGAAATATATACAATTATAGTACATATTGTTGGCACAACACTATTTGCATGATTCTTCAAACCTGAGCGAGGAACTTTAACACAGCAGTTTACCAATCTAAGATAATGCCGATGATTCACGTTCCTTGTCAACTCAGTCAGTTGTTTGTTTGTTTTTCTGGCTGCAGTCTCGTCATCCTCCACCGTGAAGGAATCAGCACTTCAGGCTCGAAGTAGGAGAGAGAATGTGTGTGTTTCTGTGTGTGTGTGTGTGTGTGTGTGTGATGATTGCGCGTGCGTGTGTGCGTGTGTAGGCTTTTTTAACAATGTATACGCCCACAGCATGGCCTTCCATCGTTTAAGGGTACAGTCTCTTGAGGCACAAATCGGAACAATCCAGCCTTGGCAGAGTCAAGCAGCCAAATTTGTTAATCGAGTGGAACGCGTCCTCCTCTCTCGCTCTCTCTCTCTCGGCTCTGTACGATGCGACCGAACCGGAACAGTCTCT
>NC_140277.1:11194158-11244158 GCF_964030765.1 Micromesistius poutassou
ATCAGCTGCTCCTCCAGGTTCCAGATATGGATGAGCTTGTCAACCAATCAAAATGCGGCTACTCCTCTGGGTTCCAGATATGGATGAGCATGTCAACCAATCAAAATGTAGCTGTTCTTCTGGGTTCCAGATATGAATGAGCTTGCAGAATAAGAGTGTGGTTGCTACGCCCAACGACATTCATATTCATATTCACCTCAAAGACAGGTGAGGGATGGGCTTCCTGGGGGAGGTTAGAGCGATACAACTCTCTTATATCTGCTTGTTTATTTATTTGTCAGTTATGCACTTTTCACTGTGTCTTTTTGATGGGTTTCTAAGTGCTTGGAATATACGGGCAACAAAATATTTTGTGTTGGCGTTAAGTTCTGGAATGAATGTGAATCCTTGCGGCCGTGGGTGGGGGGATTTCTTCATATGAAGTTCAGGCAGTTGAGGTTCCAAGAGTGAATAAATAAGATACTTTTTGTTATGGTTGAGTGAGCATTTCACCCATGCATTGCCCTTTTTTTGGAATGTGCCCAGATCTTGTTTTTCTATCCCTGTCATCTCTCTCTCTCTCTCTCTCTCTCTCTCTCTCTCTCTCTCTCTCTCTCTCTCTCTCTCTCTCTCTCTCTCTCTCTCTCTCTCTCTCTCTCTCTCTCTCTCTCTCGCTCTCTCTCTCGCTCTCTCTCTCGCTCTCTCTCTCTCGCTCTCTCTCGCTCTCTCTCGCTCCAGGGCTGTAGGGCAGGATTAATGGGGAGGTCATTTTTTTGCAGCAATAACAGTTGGCTATCACGGTGAGAATGTAAGCTAGGGGTGGCCAGTGGCCTGGGGGCCCTCAAGGGTGCTAAGTGGGGGGACGCAGCTACACAGACCACCGCCGTTAAAAAAAACACTGATGAATAATTTATTCCAGCCCTCAGTTTCCCTTGTTTGAAACAAGAACAAGAATTGCATGGATGAAGCAAATGATTAGTTTGTTCATGAACTGATCCTTTACCGATTCAACGCTGCATTCGATGGTGACGTAACATCAGCGGCGCATCATGTAACATCACTGGTGCATCTGATCAGAGCCAGCTGTGAGTTACTGTAAGCGCAGCAGAAGGTGTGCTGTGTTCCAGTTCAACACCATGATTAAAGTGGATCTTAATTTAAAGAGAGGAGTGAAACCCTGAAGGCCGCACTGGGGCCCTTTTGCAGAATGTCATTTCAGATGCATGCCTGAGTTGGAGATTAAGGTGTACTGCTGTGCACGCCATAGATTGAATCATTCAATTACGTTGCAGTCTCCATTTGATGTTCCCCGGGTGCAGTGTTTACCACACATCTCTTTATTGCGTGGGAGCCTGCTTGCCCAAAATGGAAGTCATTTGTGCCATCCTAACGGGTGGCAATTCCAGTTGCATGTAGCATCCATAACGCATTACCGTTAAGGGCTCACAGAGGATCAAATTCGACAAAACCCCTCCAAATAATACGGACCAATGAACCATCGCCACGGCAACGCTGTACTTAATGGTACATACATGAACCCAGCTACGCCTGTCACACACAGACAGACGTGTCTACATGTATACATGCGGACCAGCAACCCTCTGCATGATGCATTGAGGTCATCATCTGGTGGTAATAACCAGTGAGACCCGCTGGTCCTCAGAGCGAACCTCTCTGTTCCCCGTTCACGATTCAGTGGCCAGGAGGTATAGCCAGCGTTCAATTCTCTTTTTCTTTTTTTTTTCAAGTGTCGCCATGGTAACCGGGGCACACGAAACTGAGTGACTTAACAATTTCCTCGTGGCCTCACCAGGAGAGGAGGGGGATGGTGGGTGGGTTGGGTGGGTGGTTTGGGGGGGGGGGGGGGTTCTCCTTGTTGGGGACCATTACATTGAAACTGAAATCATGAATATGCATGAGCTGTGTGAGCCGAGGTGTAGGTTATTGACCAGGTGGCTCCCCGGCTGAACCAATGTGTGTCAGGATGATTTGGGAAACCGCTTGCCACAAAACCAACACAAAAATGAAACCATCAAACACCTGGGTATATATATCACTCGAAAATATGAACATTTATATGATAGGAAATTTTCTTCATTACTGATTAAGATTAAAGGAGACTTGATGGAAAACTATATTTCTCCCTAGCGGGCAGGGTTAACGCTATTAAGATAAACATTCTACCACGCTTTTTGTATTTGTTCCAATGTCTGCCACTCTTTTTACCTAAACTCTTTTTTACTACTTTAGATAAGTTCATTACAGGCTTTTTGTGGGGCAATAAGCTACTGAGGATAAATAAAGTGATGTTGCAAAGACATCGCACTCAAGGAGGTCTTTCTCTCCCCAATTTTAGATTTTACTACTGGGCAGCAAATATACAGAAAATAATATACTGGATTAAATTCCCTCAAGTTAACTGGTGTCTAATTGAAGCAAAATCGTGCCCCTCTTGCTCCCTTGTATCACTGGTGACTTTTTTTTTGAAGCTCCAGAGATGTATTTGTGAAATATAATATCCCTCGAAATCATCTGTTCCGTTATTTCCAGGTACAGCAATTTTCCAAATCTCTAAACCCATTTTCCTAATCTACCCGAGGACTCATTATATGAAAAAATCTTAGATTCACCACCAAAGCTTATATCCAGAATATATCAGATTATTAACTCAGCTGCTGAGACTAATATTGTCAAGATTAAGGGAACTCATTATATGAAAAAATCTTAGATTCACCACCAAAGCTTATATCCAGAATATATCAGATTATTAACTCAGCTGCTGAGACTAATATTGTCAAGATTAAGGGAGATTGGGAAAAAGAGTTGATTAGAATCATTTTGGAATCAAGCTTTAATCAGAGTAAATAAGAGTTCATCATGTTCACGGTTAAGCATAATACAGTTTAAGGTACTGCATCGCTTACACTACTGTAATTCAAAACTCAAAGATCTACCCAAATGTACAAAATAGCCTGCAATCGATTTTGTTCTATTTGGGGCCCAATTATACAACACTTTGACAAATTGATGAATCTCTCGGCAGACTTGTAGTTCAGGACCTTTCCCAACCAACCTTCCTCCCTCCTGTCCTTTTTCATTTATTATCATAATAATCGTTATTATTATTACCAATTTATTAGGACTTTACTCTAAGTTAGCTTTTATTTTGCTAACGGACATGTCCCTCCTGCACTCCATTGCTTCGTTTGTGCTCTGTACTTGAATCAGTCTTTGTCATTTGAGGTAGTGTGTCTGTTTACCCGTTTAGGGGTATGTTTTTGGATATAAAATGCAAAAGTTTCATTTATACTCTGCACGTATTACATGTATATTGTATGATTTACATTGTATTGTTGTACTTTTTTTCATTCTCAGATAAAAACATTATGCAAAAAAGGGTTTATATATGTTTTTTTTGCTTTACAGTGGACCTGATTTAATATTCATGTGTCAAGCACTGAGTAAATATGACATTTCATTGAAAACAAGATACCGCTGGTTACAGTGGAGGCTTGAGCATATTTGCATATAATGCTGGAGTGTCATTTTTTTTATGGTTTTATCCGACACACACACACACACACACACACACACACACACACACACACACAGTATGTATTCAAACTAGGATGGAGAGCAGTGTGAGAGAGGTTGCCCTCTGCATGGCAAAGATATGTCTAAGAGCAGAGGGAGGAAAAGAGAAAGAAACAGAGCTTTGCAGATGAATCTTCAGACACACATATGCAGACACACACACACACACCACACACTCTAATCAACGCAGCCTTACATCTGCAGTGCCATCGCACGCACGCACGCACGCACGCACCAGCACGCACGCACGCACGCACGCACGCACGCACGCCCGCACGCACGCACGCACGCACGCACGCACGCACGCACGCACGCACGCACGCACGCACGCACGCACGCACGCACGCAACGCACGGCACGCACGCACGCACGCACGCACGCACGCACGCACGCACGCACGCACGCACGCACGCACGCACGCACGCACGCACGCACGCACGCACGCACGCACGCACGCACGCACGCACGCACGCACGCACGCACGCACGCACGCACGCACGCACGCACGCACGCACGCACGCACGCACGCACGCACGCACGCACGCACGCACGCCAGCACGCACGCACGCACGCACGCACGCACGCACGCACGCACGCACGCACGACGCACGCACGCACGCACGCACGCACGCACACGCACGCAGCACGCACGCACGCCGCACGCACGCACGCACGCACGCACGCAAACGCACGCACGCGCACGCACGCACGCACGCACGCACGCACGCACGCACGCACACGCACGCACGCACGCACGCACGCACGCACACACACACACACACACACACAGGGACCTGTCAGCCAGCACCGTCCAGACTATGAGCTCTAGTGAGTAACGTGCAAAGGTAAATCAGTTCTACAGCCGGGAGTGTAAAAGCTGAGCCGGGTAGTGAAGGCAGCGAGCGATAACAGTGTGTGCACGATTACCCTACGCTTTTCCCCACGGTAACCGCCGCACCGTGCACATTACTTATACCCAATTATAATATTCATGTTAATGCGTGGCGCCCTTGTATCAGTCCGGGCTTTGTTGTAATTAACCTGTTGCTGCTTGTGTATGTGTCATTTACATGGTACGGTGGCAGGGTTTGTTTAATCCAAGCAATTATTTTCTTTAAACAAATAGCTTTCATCAATCAATGAGCAATCGAGTTGGAATATCACCGTTGGGAAGAATTAGTAAACACCCATCTTTCCGTCATACATCTAGGTGGACACGCCCACTTGTGATGTCAGAAGAGGCAAATTTTCAAAACGGCTTGTAACGGCTACTCACACTCACGCCTGGTGGTATAAAAGTCACCTTTAAAGAATCCAAAATGATGACTGGCAACGTTTGCTACAGTCCACTGGGTAGGCTGGTAGACTTATCAATCTAGAACACATCCAGTGGACACGCCCACTTGTGATGTCAGAAGAGGCAGATTTTCAAAACGACTTGTAACGGCTAATCACACACACACACACACACACCTAGTGGTATAATATGTCATGTTTAAGTTACAATTTGTATGTTCTAAATCTGGCAACCACTTTTCTGCTAATGGTTGGCTGTTCTCGTCCTGTCTTGCGTCTGAACCCTTTGAAAGGAGCCGAGGACATGGGGGGTAGGATGAGATCTGGGGACCAGGGAAGGGGAAGGGAGACGTAATAATAGCAGAGGAAGTGCTGTGCATTTACAGCACATTGTTAGCATATTAATCGGTAGCCACTAATCCTGGGGCTACACAAAACCAAATGGTAATGGCTGTAACGGTCATCTTCATCACATCAGTTGGATCATCAGAAGAGCGATGACACAAAATAACTGCCCAGCAGAACGTTCATTACAAAATCTGTTTGTTTTTACTGCTGGAGTCATAGTATATATCCCATTCCACTCAGAGCAAAGTGAATGTGAATGTGAATGTAAACCATTGTTTAGTGTGTGTGTGGGTGTGTGTGGGAATGTTTTATTTGTATCCACACTTTTCAATTAGGGAGTGTATTAACGGTGTGTTAAAAAATATACACATAAACCATGAACATTGGACCATGAACAGCATTCTTTTGTGCATGGGCGGCAGATAAAAAAAAAAAAAAAATTTCACTTCTGGCAACAACCACAACAATGATAATACAAAAAATAAGAATAACAATAATCATAGGATGACTAATGACAATAATTATATTCATATTATTTGGGTCTTTTCATACATCGAAAGACAATTGACAAATCAATTGTTCAGCTGTAGACAAAACAATCCCAAATTTAAGCTACGCGAAAGGCTCTGGAGGAGCAGACTGCTGTATGACATGAGACAGGGACAGTGTGATTAAACAGATGTTAGATGCTACCGTTTCCCCCCCATTTTCACCAGGAACCTGGCAGCACGCTGGTGAATACACTGGAGCTACCGTATGGTAGTGGCTGGTGATTTGGCTTTTGACTGCTGCAACGGGCTCTGAGGAGATAAAAGCAGTGACATCTGTATCGGGATGGTGCGGGCAGTCGGAATCGCTTTTTTTTTTCAAAATGTTCAAGCAAAAGCAAGGCACAAAAGAAAAACCTTCTCAATGCCAGGGTATAAAGCCACATTTAGCCAGGCCCAGGAAGCTGTGGTTTAAGTACAATATACCACAAATGGATGGTACATACATTACATATATCCAATTTTCCTTTTTCTTTTATCTTTTAAAAAGGACATTGTTAGAGTCATCGCTTTATATCACATTCCGTTCAGAGCAAAGTGATTGTTGTCAACCATTGTGATTTTTTGTGTGTGTGTGTGTAAATAGGTGTGTGTGAATGTGTGTGCGTGCATGCGTGCGTGTGTAAATGTGTGTGTGTGCGTGTATGTGTGTGTGCCTGCCTGCCTGCCTGCCTGCGCGTGAGAGAGAGATCGGGAAAATGTGAAGATCAAGGACTAGCCTATAGGACAGGCCAGGCCAGGATTTACAGCATCTCTCCGGGGCCTCAACGCACATCCCTTTAATCGATCTGGTTGGAGCATTACCATAGTCCACCCTGCTACTGCGGCTGCCTCCTCCACCCCCTCTCCACCCCTCCCCCCTCTACCACCACCGCCGGATCGATGGCCTGTCCCTTCAGAGGAAGCCCACCACAGGGGAACCAGTGGGACTAAGACCAATAGACCCTTACATGCACTGACAACTGTCCTGGGAGGGGACGGACGGCATCTTGGCCTTACGAATGGAGACCTCAGGCTGAAAGCAGATGAATAGGGGCACAGCGATGTGGTGCAGGCAGGGAGTGTTTTATCTCTACCATTGAGCATGGTAAGGCTGATGCTACGATGGTATACAGACGGGATACAGATCTGCACCGGATCATCCAGACCCAATGAAATGCTCCCAGAGAACGCTACTCGATTCTAATCTGCCACGCTCGCACCGAGGGCTCCCCCGTGCCACTGGCGTACGGGAGGAAGCAGAGTGTGGCACCGAAGAGAGGGAAAGCACTTCCAGAGAGCCCCTGCTCTGTTCCAAAAGTAATTTACCGTTGACCAAATATTTCCTCTGTGAGCCAGATGAAGTGTGATCGTCATTTTGAACTATGAAATTCAAGGACTGTGAGGAGAAACTATGGTTTTGAATCAATATTCCCCAGTGAAAATGTGTTATTTATGATTGTAAATGCATGGCATACGTTCAACTTTTCCATCAGGCATATGAAGATTAGTATTACTGGCAGACTTGAAAGACTTTATACCTTGACATGGCTCCCCGCAACTCTGACCTACAGAGGCAGTTGAGGAAATTGAAGGAATTATAGAATAGAATAGAATAGAATACAATACAATACAATACAATACGACTATTTTGTCCAGCCTTGGCCTATATGTCACTTTTGGTCTCACCTGAGAGACATAAAAAGAGAACATTACATTTAGAAACATATCACATAAAACAAATAAGTTAAGTTTAAAGTAATAAAGTAAATAAACAGGGTATGCCTTGGTAAGTCTTGTTTGGGCGTGTCAGTTAGTGATCTATGTTTACTTTACCACATCCAATCTCACGGTACTGACATCACCCTTTGGATCGATTGAGCTGCCTCCAAACAGATTGAATTCATTTTATGACTTTGTTGTCAGTTAAATTACCTCATCATTGGGTGCTTCTTAGGTAATGTGACCATTAACATGAGCTATTGTGTTGGAACAGATTCATCCGGGCAACTCGTAGCGTTCTACTTGTTCTGCTCAGAGCGAAGCCCAAAATGTGCAATGGAACAGTGTGGGAAACAGAGAGTGGATATGTTCACATCCCGGGTCTTATTGCTCGATTCAGATTTATTTTTGCCACAGATCTCATCTTTCGCATGGCAGAAGATTTGATACGAGACACACATATGAAAGTGGCACGAATCCAATTTGACAAGATTAGATTCCACGTGCTATTTGCTGTTCACACTGATGCGGTTACATGGACCCAAACCTAACCTGATTGGATTCACTGCAGCCTCTAAAGCGAACACGGCCATACTCTGGGACCTAAAAGCTCTCCTCGCCGTATTTAAAGGAAACCCTACTAACGCTGTACTGAGAATAAATCAGCCGGTTCATTTACTTACACAGAGCGCAACAGGACCACAAAACACACCCTTCTAACCTGGCCTTAATTGCCACCTTTTAACATCTATTGAAAAGTAGGACACACCACAATCCTTCTTGATCCTAGCTTTGCAGGTTTGTAAAAAGGAGCCAGTAGGAGAGCGCACAGAGAAATAGAGAGCGATTGGCTTTGTTGTTGATTGATTTTCCCACTTGTTCCAGGCTGGACGGTACGCGCCATGATTTAGCACACCGCTATAGCTTAGAAGCGCAGAACCCGGTGTTTTCTTTCTCTTCCGAGAGACAGTTTTGGGTGGCGCTGAATATATGGACCACGGGTGTCTTCTGAATGACGTCCACACGCTGAAGCCCTGATGCCAGAGTCCCGGTGCTGTGAGGGCGAGGGCTTTGCCTTCCAGAGACAATCTATATAATGCTGATACTACTACTTCCGGGGGGCATGTTATGAAAGTAAATAAATGAGCATATAGGTTCTAATCCGGCAGACTATGAGATAACCAATGAGAATGGGATTCACACACACCGAAGGAGAGCTGCCTGGACACATTTTAAAACCGTTTGCTAAAAAAATAAATTGACTCTCTGGCTAGCTCATGAATAAGTAGCTCCATCCTAGTTCCTATTTTTGTCCATATAATTATGGGAACGGTGGCAACCGTCAGCATCTCAGTCTTTCAGGTCCTGCTCTGTTGCACATTTAATTTATCTCTGGTCTCTACAAATGGAAAATGTGAAGGTTTTAGGTTAGAGGGGCTGAGCCACCTAGCTTGTGGGGTGAAGCTAACAAGCTTTGACTTCATAAGCCCAGATGCCTCTGAATACCTGGCTACTATGGAGCCAACAGCGACCTTCGACCACAATAGCCATTACATGAGGCCAGAAACACTGTTCATGGCAACACCCACTGCCATTGCAGTAAAATTCCAATCCACTCTATATTCCTGCGAATAAATGCACATGTGCTTAATCTACCTCATATACCTCGTATGCCCTTGTGGGACAAAGAAAAATCCTTTAAAAGGATGGCATTCCTGTATCCTGTGCGATTGTGTCTTCCTATTCACAGTGACCGTAATCACTTTGGGACCCGATGCTGTTGGTGAAAAAACATCCTCCCATATACCCGGTGCCACTCATCCTCCAGAGGAGTGGCGGGGGGGGGGAGATTAACACCACGGGCGCTCTCTCTCGGCTGACATCTCCATCCCAAACGAGACATTATCTGGCGCTCCGTCTGCGGCGCTTTGACCCTCGCTGGCCTCCTCCGCTGTGCCCCCCACCCCCCCCCCCCGGCCCTCCATTCACCACCCTCCATCAGCAGTTCAGCCTCCCGGCTCTCCAGAGCGTATGGTAATTGGGGCACCTAATGCCACGCGAGTACAGCTGTGTCCGTCCATTCCATAGGAGGTCGCTGTCAAAGCGCTGTTAAAGACATGATTAACGCCAGGGAGGGGGAGGGAGTTGGGAGGTGGGAGGTGGGAGGTGGAAGGGGAGGGGGGGGGACGGGGGTGATGGCTGGTGCGATAGACTTGCTCCTTGGATCGCATTCTACAGCTGCAAGTCAAGTAAGGGCCAATCAAGCTGGTAAATGCAGTTCCAGCCCACTTGGCATGTGCCGCTCTCGAGGACGTGAGCTAATGGGGGCTGATGTAGCGTCTTGATAGCGCACCGTAGCAGGCTACCTGACTTTGCGGCGTTTAGGCGAGGGGGGGGGGGGGGGGGGGTGCGGCGGGTAATCAGCAGTACGTGCCAAAAACACTGATATTGAACACTGATATACTAAGTTTTTTCGATGCAAACTTTGCCAGTTTGGGATTTTGCTTGTAAAATATCTTCCCTTGAAGATGGCTCAGAGATTACTCTTTTTGCACTCATTAGGAACTGTTGAGGAGAGGCGGTGAGAAGCAGTTTAATTCATTTGGCGGGTGCGGCAGTTTATGTGTGTGTGTGTGTGTGTGTGTGTGTGTGTGTGTGTGTGTGTGTGTGTGTGGGGGTGACTCTGACACACAAGCTGACACACTCAACCATACTACTTTGAGACTATTCAGTCCTCAAACCTTCAGTGGAAAGACCCTGCTCTATTCCTCCCCCGACACCATGCATGTGTAGGCTGGTGAACCAGATGGTGGCAGAAATGTCCAGTAAACTCATAGACACTGTGGACCCACTCCCAGTCGCCAGCTCTGATGCATTCAATCCCTGGTCTGTTCAACAGAGATGTACTGTACATGACACAACGTTCTCTCCGTGGAAACACTTTCTTTGTTGATTTATTTAGATTTACACATACTCTTATTCACACACTCGTGAATATTCCCTCTGGACTCGAGACGAGCAGAGCCTCATGTGTTTTATTGAGTTCTGTCGGCCTAGGGCAAGATGGTGCTGGTGATCTCCATCACAATGTCACAGACATACGAAGCAGGAATGGATGCCTGAATGTGGCATTGACTGGACTTCTTAAAGGTGACATATTATACCACCAGGTGTGAGTGTGGTTAGCCGTTACAAGCCGTTTTGAAAATATGCCTCACACAATTGGGTGTGTCCACCTAGATGTATGACGGATAGATGAGCAACAGTCCACTGGGTAGGCTGGTAGACGATAAATTAAAATGAGACGATAATTTTGCCGTCCGCGATAAATAAGCTTTTCTTTTCTTTTTTTTTTTCCTCGTGTCTCTCTCTATCAAAGAGACTGGATGACAAGAGTTTACACTCTGGAGCATCGGTCTCGACAGTCCCCTCTCGCTTCCTTGGCGTAATCAGGAGTTAACCCTCGAGTCGTGTCAGTCACTTGTCAGCCGCATGGTCTCTGTGTGGGGAGGCAGAGCCCTGGCGTTACACAGAGTCAGAGCCCGGCTATACGCTCGTCTTCCTAGACATTCTCTGCCAGAGTGCAGCATGAGAGCCCCGTGAGGAGTAGCAAGCCAGAGAAAACGCTAGTTGAGATTTGGAGGAATGAAAAACAAAGATGGAATTGGTTTCAAAGCCGAACGCGACAGCTGCCACGTGGGAGCAATTCGGGTTCAAACCGAATGACCGTGGTGAACCACTTAACCAGTGCGAGCCGGTACATTGCATTTGTTGTAAAACGGTAGCACTTGTGATGTCAGAAGGGGCTGATTTTCAAAAAAGGCTTGTAATGGTTAATCACACTCACACCTGGTGGCATAATAAGTCACCTTTAAGGTCATATCCACTGAGATGTGTAGATGGGTGATGGCTGAACAGCACACCACACCACAACACCACAGAGATGAGGGGGTTTTCAATGTATCGCGACGTGTGTTCACTGTCATATGTATCTCGACAAACAAAAATACGAGGTTTGGACAAGCCTGAATATAAAACACCATTGTTGCTCGTAGTTGCAAATGTAGATATTTTTCGCAAACTCACATCGCAGAGAGTGTGATGCTATTGTGGGGAGCAGGAGCCAATATGTAAAAGCCGCCTTTTTTGTCATCAAGGCTGAGGTAATTGCGGCAGCAGCCTATCTGCCCGGCTGAGCACTATGCCTCCTTATCTCCGCGACCTTCCACACAACCCTCAGCATCACCCACCCATGGGAAGCACAGGGAGGGAGAGGGAGGGAGAGAGAGAGGGGGAGACAGAGCTGGGAAAATAGAGAAAAAGAGGAAAAGAGAGAGTGAGCCAGGGCAAGAGCGAGCAAGAGCAAGAACAAGAGCGAGCGAGAGCAAGAGCAAGAGAGAGAGATCAAGAGGGAGCGAGGGCAAGAGGGAGCGAGGGCAAGAGCAAATGAGAGCAAGAGAGAGAAAGCAAGAGCGAGCGAGGGAGAGAGAGCAAGAGAGCGAGAGACCCTAACTCAATACCTTTCCCTTGCTCCTTAACCCCATTAACCTTTTTTTTTTTGTGCTGGCATCTCTAATACGGGGGGTGGGAGCGGCTCCGGCCTGCAGTGGGAGAGTTTAACCAAGCACGCCCGAAGACATTGCCGTCGCCTTCCCTCCAGGTTGGCACATCGGGAAAACTCTCATTTACAATGTTTACAAGTGGAGGGGCCCTGGGAAACCAGAGAACCTCTGATGATGTGCAAGGACACCAGATATAAGCTGTTGTCGTGGCGTAAAGATACCCTGTCAATCAATTCTCTCGGAGGGAGGAGAAAATAACAGCCATCGCTGCCGATTGAGACCTATGATAAAAAGACATTTGGTATATCCATGTATTGCCTCAGCGTTGCTGCCTCTGGGTCAGACCAAAGGCTCAGCTCAGTTTAGCTCCGTTTGGGACTTTATTTCCCTCAAGGGGGAAATATGCAGTATACTCCTGACAAGAATCATAACCAGAGAAATGGGGCTAGTTTAAAGTTTGAGCTCAAGGAATTGAACAAATGTCGTTGTGTGTTAGCTTAACATCTGCTGCAATCCTGTGTCCTGTTGTCATAAGCAAATAGCAAAGGGCACAGAGCCTTACAGATAAAGATCACTGGAGCTTGTTAATATGGAGAATACATCTTGTCAGGAAGAAAGATGGAAGGTGGTATTTTTTCAGGTCATCAGTGACCTGTAAGACCACCTGCTAGGAAGAGAAGCACCTGACCTGAATCTAGCCATGATTAATGGGCTAAAGTCTTTATTAACCTAAATAAATAAGGACTCCATAATTAAGCGGACCGAAGCCTGGCAAATAAAACAAATAAAATAAATAAAATACTGTCACTAGGAGAGGAGATTTTAAATGCTTGGCACCAACCAAAACCCCCCCCAAAAATCCTTGCAAATCCTGAGCAGAATAAGAATGAGGGCATTAGTATGAATCTAGAAGGGCTTGTATTATATACTTTTGTAGATTGCCGCCTCTCCAAGCAGGGGGGTGAAGCGGAACTCCAGCAACAAGGCCACGCCCTCTTCCTCAAGTGAAGACCACATGCACCACATCCTCATGCAACTCTAGGCATTAGCACACCTGCTAGTGTGTGTGTGTGTGTGTGTGTGTCCAGCAGAGTCTTCCTGGGGAACACTATTAATTGGCTCATGGGAATGTTTGGATCTTTGTACTGGTGGTAGTCTGCTTTGGTTCCTGTTTACTGTTCAGCCCCCTTTCCCCCCCAACACACACACACACACATGTAATTCACACACACACACACACACACACACACACACACACACACACACACACACACACACACACACACACACAATTTCATGCCAACTATCCATACATTCTTGTATATCAGGAACAACAACACACACACACACACACACACACACACACACACACACACACACACACACACACACAGAACATTTCATGCTAACTATCCATACATTCTTGTATATCAGGAACATGTATAATGGATGCAACGTGTACGTACGTGTCTCACGCTTACTTCCCAGGAAAGCCCTCGATGTGAGGAGTGAATGATGATTGGCTGGAACAAACAGGGCTGCTTGGACATGTCCCTCATGGGGCAGGGGGAGAGTGCATACATGTCAGCTTCATTGCTTAGCCGGAGTAGTTAGGAGTTGTTTTCAACCGACCACAGTGCCGTTGGCTCGTGGCGGTGCTTGGATGAGGTCCATGTCTTTTTTTAACATCCGATGCTTAAAAACAACACAGCTCCAGCTTAATTGTGACTATATTAGGCCATGAAAATGTTCCCTTATGTGCAAAAAACCCCCCCCCAGTCTGTTTGCTAAAGGTGGACCGGTTGACCAGACCAAGGTCAACCGGGCCGAGTGCGGAGAGCGGCGCACGGCCAGGAAGCGTGGGACCACCTACCCACGCGGCCAGCTGAATATGATTCATCAGCCCTCCTGTGGCATCGTGGGCAGGGGGAGGGGGAAAGGGAGGGTGACGGTAATAAAGCCTTTCCCTCGCCGAACGTGATGCACAGAGGACAGCCGGGGCTGAGATCCGGCGCTCAACAGGCTTGGCCCACATCATCAAGAGCCAGGGCTCCTAATTGAAAAGCCTTTCCAGGCTTTGCCAAACACACACACACACACACACACACACACACACACACACACACACACACACACACACACACACACACACACACACACACACACACACACACACACCGCCCCAAAACTAAGAGAGCCTTGGTTACAGAGTGTGATTGAAGAGCCCTTGTATGGCTGTGTATAGAAGGGTTAAGAGACTGTTATGGCAAATGGAATGGAGCCGGAATGCAACAGTGCGTGCAGGTGTGTGTGTGTCTTTGTGCATGCAAACTTGCATGTGAGTTAGAGAGATAGTGAGTCTGTGTCTGCGTGTGCGTGTGCATGTGTGTGTGTGTGTGTGTGTGTGTGACCGCTTAACACAGGTGGGGCAGGCGGCCAGTGTTATCAGACCATTAGTTCCCCTGGTGGTGGGACACCTAATTTGATACTTTACTTGATTCTGCGCCATTAGCCACAAACAGCCCTCCTCGGGCGCTTGTTCCAGTAGAAAAGAATGATAGAAAAATACCCTCACAGTCCCAAATTAAAAGGGTGCAACAAATGCAAAGGGACTCCACGGAACCCGAGCGCATTGAATGTGTTCAATTACCCCGTCGTTACCATCACCCCCGCCCGCTCCTTAATGTGAGAGCAGATGGCTGCTCCACCCTGGGGTGCAGCACCCACAATCGAATCAGAGGCAGGAGATACACAGACAACACCACCCACACCCTAACTGTGAGCGGGGCACACGTTTCAAGACAAGCGAAGTGACCGACCGAGGGTAATAGACAGCGCCAGAACAAGAGTGTGTGCCACTGTGTGCGTGTGTTCTGTGCATGTACGCGTGCGTGCGTGCGTGCGTCCGTGCGTGCGTGCGTGCGTGTGTGCGTGCGTGTCTGTGTGTGTGTGTGAGTATGCATTTGTGTGTGCCTGAGCTCGGCCATTAAGTGCACATTGAACGACAGGCTTCAGGGGGGTAATGTCGGCCATCAAATGTAATCTATCAAAGTTCATATTCCAGACAACATGAGCATCTAAATTCAGCTGGGCCTGTCAGGCCCCCCCCCCCCAACCACCCACCCAACCTCCGTGCCCGCCTTGCAGGATAATGAGATCTGGCAGCACATGACACAAGGGTCAGGGTCGCCCTCCACGCCGGCGCAGCACTGCGAGGCAACACTGAAATAAACAGTGTTTACCATTTACCGTCTAACTCTGTGTCTGTTGATGCATTTGCAGCGCTGCATTTTGTATTGGAGCGGGACGGTGCACTAACTTTCCCAGTTTACTCGTCAAGAAGCCTGACTGAGGAAAAGTGAGTGACCGAGCCCACTCTTGGTTTTATTTTATGCCCTCCATCGTCGTGCCTCTGTCTGGCGGTCTTTCCGTCCCCTGCTTTGAATGCCCCTCTGTGTCTACCTCCCCTTCAATCTGCCTAGCGCTGGAAAACAATGCGTCCAATGATTGGACAGGGACCGTAGCTTATGCCCCTTCTAGGCCCACGGGGACTGCATTAGGTTGAAAAAAGAAAAGAAAGAAACTCAAAAACTAAAAGAAATACACACTCTGGGCTTTCCAGAAAATACACCCCTGGAAACCAACCAACCAACCAACAAAACAAAAAGCGGTTAGCCTGTCATGAGAAAACAAGCCTTAATGATGGCGCCCAGGTGTGTGTGTGTGTGGGCAGGAGGGCAGCCAGGCGGGGGGAGAGAGGGGGAGAGGCTGCTGAACTCCCGACGCACCGCGGGTCTTCATGGAATCACCGAGGAGGCGGTGAGGTGTGCTGGCGCTTGTGCTCCTGCCCACCTCCTGTCGGTTTACCTGCCAAGCAACGTCTCAATCTACCCAGTGCCCCGACTGTTGGTGGTTGCCCAGTCTGCTGGTCTTTATTCTGGTTTATTAACCGTGCCGACCTTTACCACAACCTCTCGGGTTACTGACGGCAAACTTGACCCTGAATTTCCATCCTGTTCCTTGTCTCTAGGGACGCACCCATATATCGGCCATCCATGTACATCGCCTGATTGGGCCAAATTGTGTCATATTGTATCAATATATAGCCACTTATGGACACTATGATTTATATTGTTTCCATATGTGTCGCTTACTATTTCCCTTACTTCGCTACCTTGTTAATCTTTCTGTCCAGAAAATGAACATGTTTCTAGGCCCATGTTTATAAGTCTTTATCGAGCGCTTAACATGCACCTCAGCACGGAAACCAACCCAGCCCCGCTGTCTAATCCGTCCTCTCGTGGTACAGTTCCAGCCATGTAGGAGAGAACAACCCTCATGCTCGATATTAGTGCACACTACTGCCGGCAAAGTGTGAAAGCGATACACTGTTGGCCTCGCTTTCTCTATTCCCGTACAAAACAACAGCTGGATGCCAACAATATCTGGACGCCCTAATAGGGATTATCTGGTGTTTTACTTTAAATTGTCCTCATTCAATTGTACCTCTCTGACTCAACACAAATCCCTGGGTGTCTTTACTTGCACCGCATTGAATCACTTATGTCCTAGGGCCCTCTGTGGTCCTGACGCCACTACAATAACACTTGCATTTGCCAAGGCTTGGGGTCATCAAACAGCACTGCTTGGCAATGAGGCTGCTGGCACGGCAGCACGGCTTGGCAGGGGGGCCCGTAGCTTATGGTGGATAAATTCAGATGATCCATAGTCTTAGGATTCGTGACACACGCTGTGCATGGAGAAAAGTTGAGAGTCGGGGCTATGGATTAGTCGTTTTCTTCCCCGCTCTCGCTCCAGGAGAACACAGGAGAACGGCGAGGCACTGGATTACAGCGCCCGGCGAAAAGGTTAGACACTTCAATGAGTGTATGAGGAGGGGGATGAAGGCGGTGAACAGGCTTACAGCAGCAAGGGTAATTACAGATTCTTGGCTTTCTTCTCTTTCTGACGCTACACTTGGAGAACTGGCATGGGTTTGGGTATAGCTTTTTGTTGTTGTTGTTGTTGTTGTATTAGCATACTGCAGTGTTTGTCTGCATGACAAACTGATATTTTAGCACCTTCGCTGCGCAAATATTTGAATTGAATTGTCTAACTCATGTGTCTAGAGATATCGGGAAAATAATCTCTGCCGCCTTGCCTGTGGTTGGTAATTACACTGCTGCCAACTCAGATAAGCAGGTTAATCACAAAGGCTTCGGATGAACGTGTATTAGCAGATGGCCAAAGCACCAAGTTGTAATAACTTTTATTTGTAATTACTTATCGAGATCCAGTCAAGTGTGGTGCTAATCGCAGGCTCCAGCACGGCGAGTGAGACGCCGCTTTGTTTCTTAAAAGACCAAGAAACCCTCGGCCGGAATGGAGACATGCACGGCTCCTTAATAAGCAGTGAAATATGGCTTGACACACCTCACAGCTCTTATCATGCATAAATCTGGACTCCCGCGGGGGGGCTCCGAACTCGAGCACCGCAGCAGTTCTGTACCAAACCTAACCCCTCCACACACCCTCCCACCCCTAGCGTCACCGCCCACATCCCCTTCCAATAGTTGGCTCCCTCACCGTGGCCCTGTTCCCTGGTCCTCCCCCAGCCCCACCAGCCCCCATGCTCTGCGCCAGGGCCGATAAGACATTAACATTCCGGGCCAGTGGAGCCGGATCAGCCTCCTCTATATATAGTTAGCACTGCAGTCGCTGCCTCCATGCTCCTCCACCCTCGCTGGTGCAGCAGGTAGCTTTCATGCACAAGCACAGAGCAAACACCAATTGTTTAATAGGGAATAATGAAGAGCGCTGAGTCGCTGAAGGGGAATCTAAATGAGGGTGTGGAGGGTTTAATAGATTGTATAGAAAATTATTCTCTCAGTGGTAGTCCATGAGAGGAAAAGCAGTATGTATGTGGGGATGCACTATACACACACGCCCCCCCCCCCCACACGCAATAATTCTTCGATTGCAGAAGATCCTTGACTCACTCTTACTCTACTGTGGCTTTGTGTGTGTGAGTGTGTGAGTGTGAGTGTCTCGTGTGTGTGCTTCCTTTCCCAGACCTTCAATCTCTCTTTATGCATCATGAGTGTTGATATGGGGTTGGAAATGGATGGAGTCTTTGAGTAGGCAAAATGCAGTGTGAATTGGAAATACTGTGTGTGTGTGTGTGTGTGTGTGTGTGTGTGTATATGTGTGTGTGTGAGAGAGAGAGCGAGTGGGTGAACAGAAGGGCGCACAAAAACAAACAAGTGTTTTGACATTATAGGCCCAATGTATTGTTTCAGTTAATCTATTGTTCAGCCTCCCATTCTGCAGGAGCAATTTGCTAATGCTACGCCAGAAACCCTCTGAACTGGGCCCGCTGACACTGTGCAGGCTGAAAAACTAGGATTTCTTTTCAAATTAAAAAAAACTAAACGCAGGCATAATTAGAAAATGGTAGATAGTGGAGAAGGAGAGAGAGAGAGAGAGAGAGAGAGAGAGAGAGAGAGAGAGAGAGAGAGACTACTGTTAGAAGGACAGGATTTAAAGCAGTATAGAAGAGTAGAGGCTTTTTACAAAGACACGAGTACAGAGATTGGGAGGAGCAGCAGAGAGAGCCAGGGAAGGCTTTCTGCCTTCAGAGAAGGCCCGACAGTAGACAATGTTTCTGTAATTACTGCTTTCTGAGCGGCAGCATGCGGCAGAACCTGCGGTGAAGCCAGCGCCGCGCCGGCGTCGAGCCCCTCCGGGCTGCTTTCACTAAACACTGAGACGTGGGAACACCATGCACAGGCCCCACAGATGGTGCAACATGCGCGCACACACACACACACACACACACACACACACACACATAGCGGATCTATTAGGAACAGTCCCTTCCTAGCCTTCCCAGACCCCCTCCACCGCACCCGGGACGAAAGAGATAAACCAACCACCAACCAACCGAACAGGAGGAAGGCGGCGAGGGTGGAGGAGAGGAGTCTTCAACACAAGACACAACCCTGGGTTATGAAACAAAAGTTTGACTTGAGAAACGATAATGTTTTTCATAATTGTCCGTGCACCATGTGAGCCTTTTTCCCCCTGAATAATAAGTTATTTTCAGCGAGATGTTCACCCCCCCTGCTTCACATTCATGAGGCTACACATGCAGCACCTTGCCACCATGGACACCGGCAGTAGCTGCAGTCTCCACCCCATCTCCCTCCTCCCTTCCCCCAGCCCTCCCTCCCTCCCTCCCTCCACCCCACCACCTCACAGCCACGGTACAGCAAATGGGGGTTAAGTGGTGCACTCAAGGGCAAACCTGGGGAGGGGTGTGTGTGTGTGTGTGTGTGTGTGTGTGTGTGTGTGTGTGTGTGTGCGCGCGTGTGTGCGTGTGTGGGGGTGGGAGGAGGTGTGTGTGTGTGTGTTTGTGTTTGTTTGGCAATGGGAATGGTGGAGTCGATTGTCATTGTAAAGTGACTGCGTTACAAAGATGCCCCCCCCGCCACTTTAATAATATTTTGTGAGTGTGACCTTGTGTGTGTGTGCGTGCCCAATTGTTAAGTATTTCTGTGACCACGCACAAGAAATGCATATGGCATACAAAGTGTTCAAAGGCATTCAATATTTTAAAGTCAAATAATTTATGCAAGGGTGGAGCCATTTCGTCAGGGAACACGCACCATTGCACACTCGATACAACACAAGTTTTGACATCAAGTTTTCTTTCTGATGTTGCATTGGACCTTTGGGCAGCGGCAACTCAACTTTGACTCGATAAATATGAATGCTCCAAGGACGTGGAATACATTAGAATAAGACACACCTCTCACACACACACACACACACACACACATCCCATTCATCTCATGTAAACTAAACGTCATCTTACATTTTTCCTCATCTCGTGTACTGCTGATCCCACACACAAGGGTGAGATTGGTGTGGGACGGAGGAGCACTCTGTCATCCTAAACAGGAAGAAGTAATCACCCCAGTGCGGGAAAACTGACAACCCAGTCAATCTCCCAGCTCTGAGCCCAGAGAAATCTACAATGAGCATGAGTGCTGCTTCTACTACATGTTGCATTGGTTTTAAATACTTCCACAGTGCTCTGGACAGGAAGTAGGTTAATATGAGTTACAGATGACGCAGACTGCTACAGTTGGTGAGAGAGACATTTTCTCAAACCAGAGGAGACAAGTTGGCCCCTGGTTAGCCAATGCTGGTTCGATACATCAGATTAGCGTACCCAATGGACCCAGTGCATAACAGTTGAAATGTGCATCGCATCATCCATCCCGGGCCACACAAAATATCATTTGACATCATATTTTTGCAGTAGGTACGAGAATTAATAATTCAAATCATTGTAATATTAATATATTTTCCTCTTGGCAGAAATTAAAGGGAGCACTCGGGGCGTAGTCTCTCGGGGAGGAAGAGGAGGAGGAGGAAGAGGAGGCGGAGGAGGAGGAAGAGGAGGAAGAGGGGGAGCAGGGAGGGAGGAGACCGTCGGCAGCATGTTAACTAAGCAGCTGAAATATGCACACAAACGAGCAATTCTCCACCCCCACGCGTAGGACTGCCGTTGATGCTGACGCTCTGTTGTAGCGAAGATATTTCTACTATAACACGGTGTGGCCAAACTCTGAATGAGGTGTCGCATTTCCCCCCCCCCCCCCACACACACACACACACACTTGAAAAACACTGTCTTAAAAAGCACTTAATTAATTCAGTGAATTATTATTATTGTTATTACCAAGGGTGTTGGAAACACGTATACACAGGAGAAGTAACAGGCCAGCGATGGATGAAGGAGGGGGAGAGGTGGCGGTGATCGGAGAGACAGTGTTCTGCGTGAAGTATCTTGAACAGAGTATGGTCTAATGGTCTTGGAAATAAGGGCCATGTGGTAGGAATCCCATTCCCCAAAATAACAATAAAAGTGGTTTTCTACAGCAAGTGTGTTCAACACTCTCCCTTCCTCTCCCTTTCCCCAACCGCCAAACACTGGGAGGTTCAT
This sequence comes from Micromesistius poutassou, assembly GCF_964030765.1. Classification (NCBI taxonomy): domain Eukaryota; kingdom Metazoa; phylum Chordata; class Actinopteri; order Gadiformes; family Gadidae; genus Micromesistius; species Micromesistius poutassou. The sequence continues at coordinate 11,215,200 of NC_140277.1, forward strand.
GGCGGAAGCACCAGGAATTCTAGCGACTGAATAAGCCAAATGACTGCAGTAATTGGGGTCAGTGAAGTTTATGTTATAAAAGAGACCATTAAACTGAAGTATATTCTTTATCTTGACAGCTCATTTCCTACGAAACCGGAGGCAAAAAGCTTTTTGATTTTGTGTTATTTTGTGCTCAATGTGTTGATCTTAAGCACAGCCACCGATAAATTGCATCTATGATATTTAAAAGATATGTAAAAGATTAATTGCATCTAGGGCAGTGGATGACTACACACTGATTATACAGATGATCTACCTGTTCATTATACAGATATACTTTCATGAAGGAAAAACAGTTGTGCCTGGTTCTCATTCTGCAAGAGGGTGTCGCCCTGGGATCAGACACTCTGCACCCCTTGGGCCTGTTCACCCCCAAATCAATCAGATGCCCGTTAAGCTGAACCATTAGCCCACGTGAGAGGCTAATGGACAGAGAGAGAGAGAGAGAGAGAGAGAGAGAGAGAGAGAGAGAGAGAGAGAGAGAGAGAGAGAGAGAGAGAGAGAGAGCTAAGAAGAGAGAGAGGACGAGAGAGAGGGGCTAAGAGCCAGGGAGAAGGGGAGAGGTGGAAGAGTCAATAGAGCTTTGATTTGCAGTCCAGCAGTAAAGGTGGGATGTAAAAGCAAGACAGGTCAGATTAACGGGCCCAGCTGGCTCTCTCCAGACACTCTCCACAGAAGAAGAGAAAAGCGTTTGAGCCACGGGGAGGGAAAAGGGAACAGGAAGGAGGAGTCTGACACAGGAAAGGATACAGTGACAGATCGGTTAACATGCACGTCTGCTTATATGTTTGCCAAGTAGACAATTTGTCCAACAAACACGTATTATAAAATGCTTTATAATACATTATATATCCCATTATGGATGGGATATAGCTAATGTACTGAGATAGTACAATTTCAGCAGCATCTTGACACCTATGCCCTCGCAAATTAGCACTCACTTGACACTGCAGTACAAAAATACCTATCCACTATCCATATGCATTAAACCAGACATTTAGGTGAAAAGATATGGTTTCATTATTATCCATAGTTAAAAGCATCTAAATTGTCATTATGAGATCATTATCAGGAAGCCCCAAATATCCTTTGTGAGAATCTTAAAATTAAACACATGGCAGTTGGTTGAAAAGATAAAAGGGACATTATTTTTCATATAGAGTTGTTACTCTATATCCACAGAGTCATGCTTGTTATGCTCATGGAAAATGAAAGGTTGCTGTAGGCTAGTAGCCTACATCAGCATCTCACCGCCACTCTCACCAACACAGCGAATACTAGGTTGTGTAAATGAAAAAGACATCTCCATGCAATCAATGTCTCCATTTTGAGGTAAACATGCCAATCAATGTGCATATATTTGCATGTTTATTCCTGCCAGAAGAGATTACGGTTCTGATATGCAAATTGTGACATCAGAAGTGCTATTTCTGCATGCACGTCATCATCCCAGATTCCAGGAAATACAAATAAAAAAACTTCTGCCTTTTCAGTGGAAGGATCTCAATATGTCACTCGGGTGAGACATTACGCAGGTGAAACAATCCATACAGCCAGTGTCTGTACAGCCTTATACAACCTCCATACAGCCTTATAAATGAATGACCTATCCACCTTTGTCTTATTTCCTTGATTGCATAAACGTTGCCATTCTGGGCAAGGTGAGGTAGAAGAACAACAAGGGCCGCTCCAGTGACTGAATGCCGTGTCAGCGTCCAGGCACCGATAGAGCCCGGCAAGGGTGAAGGGCCAATGGCGTCGTCATAAAAGTTTACAACAAGGCTGTTTAAAATCTACAGCCCTAGACTGCACCGGCAAACAGGTTAGCTTTACTTGACTTTACAACCGTATTTAAAATGAGGAGTGGGTTGATATGGTCCGTGTGTATGTGTGTGTGTGTGTGTGTTTGTGTGCACCCATGTGTATACTTGTTGAGGGAAAAGGTTATACACATGGACCTTCCAACGCTCCATCAACGTCTGACTCCTACCTAATGGAGGGAGCAACACATTGTTTCCGCAGCTAAGGAGGTTCTCTTTGTTGTTGTCCTGAGCCCAATTGTAACTGCTGTGGGAATTGTCAACTGTGGAGTGAGCAATATTTATGATTTACATTACAATTTTATATCACACTAATTCCACAACGTCTCAAAGGGAATGCCTTCAAAGCCAGAGCTCGGAAAAATATTTTTGAAGAACGCAGACCCGTTTTGGCCCCAACACACAAAGGAATACACGGAGGAATCCACAAAGGACCTGTAAGGGCCTTAAAAGTGACACACAACAACAAACGCACAATGCTGAACAAGCATGATGACTGTGTTCCTTTTTCAAGAATTTCTTTTTTTTTCTTTCTAAGATGCCCCAGAGGTTGTTAAAGCCCTCATTTGTAAAGAGGAAAAGTAATTGTTGGGTTGTGAGCTTTTAAAGTTCACAGCAGGAGTTGTGCGGCCGTGGGGAGCAGAGTTGTTATGATGTCCTCAGCTCTCAGCAGCCTCCGTACACCTCGTCTCAGGAGGCTGGTGAAACGTGACGCTGAGGGTGGGGGGGGGGGGGGGAACGGTGAACACCCTCCCACTGATACTTGGCATCTGCATTAGACGAGTAATCCAAGACTAATTACTCGCCAAATGTTGATTGTCGTCTTTTCTAGACAGCGTACACTTCACTTCGGATCTATCATGAAGTTCCTCATGGAAAGTCCCGGGGCAGTGCTGAGGAGAGCAAGCTGCTGTGTCCACTACACAGGACCCAATTGTCCTTTCCTCCACAATAAAAGCGGTGGATTCATGTTTCCTGTCCAGCATTGTGGCGGTGTACGGATAGAGAATTTCCCACGAGGCTCTTGATCTCCAGCTTCTGATTGGACACTTTCTCTTCCTCCAAGAGCCTTGCTCAGTGTATTACTCTCCTCCTTGTTCCCCAATAATCTCTTTGTCACTGTCATTCGCTCTCCCATTTCTGCTCTGTCGTTCGTCTTCTGTTGCTTTTGTCCGATGCGCTGCCTCAAATCCCTTCATCGTCTTTGTTTATTGTTCTCCATCTCATCCTCTTTTTCTCTCCATCTCTTTTTCTATACTCATCCATCTTTCCCCACTATATTCCTCCCCCTTCCTCTCTCTCCTCCACTTCTCCATCCCCAGTCCCACTCTCTCACTCTCTAGTTCACGCCAACTATCCATCTTTTCCTCTTTTTTTCTCCCTCTTACCCTATTTTTTTGCCCTCTCTGTCCACCCTTCCCTCTCTTGCTCCTTTCCATCTCGTCCCTCCCCTCTCCGTCTCTTTGCCTGTCTCCCTCTCTCTCTCCCTCTCTCTCTCACTGTTTCTCACCCTCTCTCAGTCTCCCTCTCTGCTTTCATCCTTTATGCTGTGTTTAGCATTCAAGGCCTTTCTCTGCTGCATCACAAGCTGCTGCTGCCGCTGTATTTTCTTATTTTTTTTCAAAGTTCCTCTTATTCTCCACAAAATATGATTTAAGTCCTTGGGGAACAAGAACAATTTCTATACATCTTCCCAACCCAATGAGTCATGGCGGATGCGAAGCATGCCTGAGTCTCCACCCGTAGTAGCAGTACATACAACGCAATACAATACACAAGATCGATACACCACCAGCTGCCAATGTTTGCTGTTTACACCTATAGGCAAGGATGTAAGCACTACACACACATAAGCCTACGATATCACACCGCTTGTACCTATAAATGCACATGGCCAGACACACACACACACACGCACCACACAGATGAAATTACACGAAATATCACAACATCACACCGCTTGTACCTATAAATGCACATGGCCAGACACACACACACACACACACACACACACACACACCACACAGATGAAATTACACAAAATATCAAATGAGTCACGCAACATTAACCATCAAAATGCTAATGCCCGCCGAAAGGATGGGAATGCCCCTATGACACCGAGCTTCCCCGTGCCTATGTACAATTAACCTGCAATCCTGCTCCATCGCACCCGGCACTCTCCCCAGTCTGCCTCGCCCGGCCCCCGCGGGTCACTGAGCTAATGGACAGCCGTGACTCTGCGGGAATCCTCCTATGATATCGGTCCAAGAACCGGAGCGAGAGGCTTCTTGCCACAAGACACTCCAACGAGGAGGGGATGTTCCGCCATCGAGGCGTTCATATATTTATGATGATGAAGACGACTGTTTACTTATTTGCTCCAAACTGGGTCATATTTGGTTGTGTCAGCACCCGCCGCCGGTGGCTTTGATATCAGGTGGTCTATGGTTGACTGTTGTGCCACTAGGGGCTTTGATATGCTCCGTCGTGGCGAGACCCCCAGACAGAGGGGGAGGCTTCAGGGTGGGCGTGTGATGAAGCATGTTCTTCAAAGGCCTAGCTGGGGCACTAACACTTGTGTGTGCACACACACACACACACACACACACGCACCATGTTCTCAAAGCACCCGGCAAGGACACTTATATTTGCGTGCACACACACACACACACACACACACACATAATCACAGAATAAAAAAGCAAAACAGGGCCCAAAAACACACATGCAGACACACAGAGACGATTACACACAGGCATATCCACACACGTACATGTTCTTACACACGCTAACACAAACACACACCAGCGAAGCCACCAAACAGAAAACAGCAGATATAAACATACACCCACACAGTGCCAGAGCTGTCATTAAATAAGCAGGGACAGGGGAGGGGGCTGAGAGAGAGAGAGCGAGAGAGCGAGAGCGAGAGAGAGAGAGAGAGAGCGAGAGAGCGAGAGAGAGAAAGAGAAAAGACACAGATAAAGTAAGACAAAGAGGGTAGACAGAAAGAGAAACGGAGGGAGGGCGAGAGAGTCAGACTTTCCATCAAAGTGTGTGGGTGTGCGGGCATCAGGATAAAGTCGGGTCCACCACCATCAGCCTCAAAGCGGCCCGCTAATTACCTGTCAGCGGGGCGGGGGAGGGGCTCCAGACTGGGAAAGATCATCCCCCCCCCCCATCCCAAGCGTCTACCAGCCGTCTCCCCTCGTGTCAGGAGCGTGCGGAAGCCGTTATCTCGGAAGCGGAACACCACACCATATGTTTTGCGTCGTTTAGAAAGTCATTAGCGCTGGGAAGAGGGTCCAGAAAAACGACGACGGCGGCGACGGCGGCGGCGGCGTGCTAAGTAGCGTGGTGTGATTTACAGCTCGCCGTGCCACTGCTCACGCTCTGCTGAGACGCCGGGGGCAAGATAAGGCGTCTACGAAGACACCGGGCATAATGACACTGAAACTTTTCCTGCGTTGTCTTTTTCCAAGTGTCTGAATCGTTCCGGTGATCACAGAGCCGATAGTTACGTTATTGTATGTTCCATCTAGACAAACGGAAGGCGGAGACACGGACGTCATGAGCCGGTCGTGAACATGCAGGCGGAATGTGTTTATGTCACCGGTGTTACAACCCACGGCAGCCCGTGGCATATTTCAAATGTGTTCACCAAAACCCAGTAAGTCAAGTCATGCTACAGCCAGAACAAGTGTCCATGTTTGACGAAAACAGAGCCGTTTGCCTGGTACTGATCCTCTTCTTTTCAAGTGTTAAAATAAGTATCAAAAGATAGACACAAATACACACATGCACCAGATACTCAATACCCGTTTGTTTGAAGGCTGTTCAAGTTTAAAATCCTTCTTACTAGTTTGTTTAAAGATCAGTGCCAGAAGAGGAATACAATGTGTGCATGTGTGTGTGAAAGGGAAAAGAAGTGTGCGTGTGTGTGTGTGTGTGTGTGCGTGTGTGTGAAAGAGAAAAAGGAGAAGAGCGTGTGTGTTTGTGCGTGTGCACCAAAGAGAATCCCTGCTCCTTCGCTGCTCCTTCTACTAAGTTGCCAATTAGCAGCTAGTATTTGAAACTTTCCTGGTCTCAGATGTGGTGAGCCCTTTTGGAGATATGATAAGCTCTGGAGCCAGTGCAGGATGTTTAAAGTTTTCGAAAACATGGGAAAATATGCAGTGTGTGCGCCGCGCTACACTCTGCATACTACATCTAAAAATGTAAATTAATATTTCCACAAAGAGAACATAGGAGATGCTCAATAACCAAACTGTGTGATTCAGTTTCTCTCTGGCAAAAAAAACCCATTTGTAACATTTTTGGTAAAACTTCAAAATGGGGAAAATGAAAAAGGTGGGATAGGCAATAAGCATTTGTGGCAGTTTTCTAGGGGATGATTTTGTAAGGCTGTGAACATTTGGCGAGGTGTCTGCACAGCGGGCCCATATGCTGTGTGTCCCCTGGTCCGGCTGGGCCAGGGAATGGCCATAAACTGTCCTGAAGCGCTGCCAAAGTGATGCCACGCAGGAGTTCAGCTAGTCCCAGAGCCGTGTCCACAGACCTGTGGCTCAGGGGTATTTTTAGAGGCTGTTTTTCTTTCTTTTCTTTTTCTTCATTACACTTTTTTCTTTTTTGTGATGCCGTTTCTTACAATAGGTTGTGCGCTTGGCGACAAAGTAAAACTAAGTTTGTCTGCTGTAGCTCTTTGTGTCAGTAAGGGATACAGACACACACTCACACGAGCCCCGTGTTAGTATTTGTCAGCGGCTGCCACTGTGAGTCATTGGGGGGATGTCGCTATTTATCTTGACATTGCATACTGTGGCGAATATACAGTGGGCAGACTGAACGAAACGGCTGGATACTGCTGCGGGACTTTGATTAAAAGGCAATTTTTAACTGGAAAGAAATAGGAGAAGTCAAGGCGTGGGTGGAGGGAGGAATGAGATGCGGAGGACATGGGCTCTGTTGGTATGCGTACAGAACAGCAGCGCTAGGGGTGACCTGCACAGCCAGCAGTACTAATGCTTATCCTTAAGCAAATGTTTGAGACTCTTCTTAGCTGAAGCACTGAGTGACTTGGTGAGTGAGTGACTGCATAAGTGAATGTGTTTGAGTGAGTGGCTGAGTGAGTGAGGGTGGGAATGATCAGTGAGTGATGGGAATGATCAGTGAACATGTGTGAGGGAGTGTGTGAGTGAATTACTACATCAGTGAATGTGTTTGAGTGAATGACTGAGTGAGCGAGGGTGGGAATGACTACATAAATGAGTGAGTGAGTGAGTGAGTGAGTGAGTGAGTGAGTGAGTGAGTGAGTGAGTGTGTGTGTGTGTATGTGTGTGTGTGTGTTGTTACAGCAAAACTCACTCTCTACTCACAGTCTACTCGCTCTCTCAAAGGCTGTGTTCAGTGAGAACAGACATTGCAACAGACAGGACATAAGGTTGCAGTTTTCTGGAAAACATGGCCCATGAAGTCAACAAACAATATAATACCTGTGACCTGCTAGCCTTTTTCTTTGTCAGTGTGCTTGTGTGTGTGTGTGCTTGTGTGTGTGTGTGTGTGTGTGTGTGTGTGTGTGTGTGTGTGTGTGTGTGTGTGTGTGTGTGTGTGTGTGTGTGTGTGTGTGTGTGTGTGCGTGCGTGCGTGTGCGTGTGTGTGTGTGCGCTTTCATGTCTGGTAACAAGGTCTGTGTGTGTGTCTACAGAAGCCCGTTCCCGGACTGCGGTTCAACACTGTGTATCAGAGAGACGATGAGTCTTGGGGGGAGTGAAAGCACCCTCTTTGCATTGTGGGTATTCTGTATTCTGTGTTTCTGAAACACAAACACACACGAGCCATACAGTGACACACACTGCACATACATACCAATAAGGCTGGCTCCGGGAACATGTATTGAATAGAAACTCAGTCTTGTTACGCGTCATCATGGGAATTTTATGGGGGGGTGGAATTTAGTGCTTGATCCATGTCTGATTCATTCATGCAAATTAAGCCCTGTGAGACTGCGAGAGTGTGTGCGTCTGCTTGTGTATGCGCCACAAGAGCCACGCAGTGCCTCCCTCTCCCTCTCTCCGTCGAGCACCCTACAGTAACTGCAGAGCCCTCAGAACCCTCTCCGACCGACCCTCCTCCTACACCATGCGAGAGTCTCCCCGCACCACTTGTACATGGTGAGTATTTCTGTGGTGTACGCACGCATCGACCACACCACTGGGATTAGACATCTATTTTTTAGCGTCGGCAAAAGTTAGAAGTTAGAGTATGCTTGTTTTAATGTGTGTGTGTGTGTGTGTGTGTGTGTGTGTGTGTGTGTGTGTGGCTGTGTGTGTGTGAGTTCACAGCAGATGACGCAATAGTGCATCTGTCAGCGAAGCAAAAGGCAAACAACCAAAGTTAACTCTAAAATATGTCAGGATCGCGGTTCGCACTGCATGAAAGGAGGAGATGGAAAGAGAGGAGAATGAAAGGCAAGATATGTATACACAGACACACACGTGATAGAGGGAGATGGGAAGAGAGGAGAATGAAATGCAAGATATGTATACACACACACGTGAGAGAGGGAGGTGGAAAGAGAGGAGAATAAAAAGAAAGATATGTAAACACACACACACACACACACACACACACACGTGTATATATATATAGAAATAATAGAGAGAGGAAGGAGGAGACGAGGGAGAGGAGGCAGTAATGTGTGGTGAGGAGAACAAGGGGAATTGGGAAGAGCAGGGAGATCACAGAGGGAGTCAGTCTTTCAAATCTCTAGCTCATGATCAAAACTCACAGAGCAGCGTGGGTTCCTGTGTGACTCTGCATTCAACGCACATTCACATATTCTCATATCTCACGATTTAAGGGCCCGGTGACTTTGACTAAAGTCACAACAACACGTGAAATGTCATTCGGTGCATATCTTTCTCTGTGCTGCTGTGACACATCTCCCAGTAAAACAGGTAATTAACACAGGACAGAACGGAGGTGGAATGAGATTTGGTCCGACGGGATTTGATTGGATCGTGAGAAGAGTGACAAAACCCCTAGCAGGCAGTGTGTTAGCATAGCCCAGAGTAAAATCTAAATTGAAAGTTATGCAACTACGATTTTGAATAAACATTGTTCCTATTGGAAGAGGCATTTGATTTAACTTCTTTCAAAATATAGCATATTTTGAAAATACAATATTTTCAGCTAACAAGATATATCAAGTCAAGTCAAGTCTTTATTATTGCCAAACGACGCAAATCGTCTGGAATTCATTTTGGTGATATTGGCTCACACAGACAGTACAAAACCACACAGAACAAAGGAGACAACAAGTCTGACTGGAAATACACAAAAGACATCACATTAATTTAAAACTAGACACATGCGTTGCTACCAGAGTGAAGACAAAGTGCTAGTGCATTTAAATACACTGAGGAGGAGGACATAGCTTTGTAAGCAGAGCAGATAATGAGTGTTGGTTGGAGTTAAGGGCCCTCACAGCCGAGGATAGGTGCTATTTGAGAACCGGGTGGATCTGGACCTGATGCTTCTCAACTTTTTGCCTGATGTAGAGGGCTGAAAAGGGAATTAGCAGGGTGAGATGAATCCAAGACTATTTTCAGTCCAGTTCTGAGTGTTGTAGATGTCACCGATATTGGGGAGGTCTAGACCAATGATTCTGGATGCTGACCTAACTACCCTGTTCAGAGCAGACTTATCATCTGCTGAACAGTTACCCCCCACACAGTGATAGAGAGAAGTTAGGATACTCTCTATCACAGCCCTATAAAATTGAAGCATCCTAGCCTTAGACACTTTAAATTTCTTAAGTTGTCTTAAAAAGAACAAGAAGTCTCTGGTGACCTTTTTTTTTCACAATGTGGCTGACATTAGTGTTCCATTTAAGACTGGAGGATATGGTGGTCCCAAGGAACCTGAAGCTGTCCACCGAATCTACAGTTTGGTCCATGATGGCCAGGGGATGCAGAAGTTTTTTTATTTTTGCTCCTGAAATCAACCACCATCTCCTTGGTCTTGGAGATGTTGAGGGTCAGTTTGTTAATGGAACACCACTCTGCCAGCCACGACACTTGTGCTTTGTAAGATGATTCATCATCGTTGGTGATTAAGCCTACAACAGTGGTATCATCTGCAAATTTAATTTTTGCAGCTGACAAGCGAACAAGATGAACATGAACTATTCAGGCAGGTATCGTCACAGCGAGACACAATGGATTCAAGCATATCCCTCACGGTGCACAAACGGCCAACTGAACCAAGCCTGGCTGAAAAAGTCTCTAGCCACGGAGTGCACATACTTGATACGGAAAAGCGATGCCAAGTCCTCCAGAATGTGTCCAGACAGCCTGTTCTAAGCAACAGGGACAAGTTATTCTGGGCTCGAGTTACGAGTGGGGAGAGAAGGTCTGTCTTCTAAACTACAGTGTGTATGTGTGGGTGGGTGTGTGTGTGTGTGTGTGTGTGTTTGTGTGTGTGCCTTTTTGTATGGCAAAGAGTCCATCTGGAGCAATACGTCTTCAAAGCAAAGACGTTGTGTGATGTTATAAAATATTTCATGCCTTGGGAAATTTAGGGAGCATAGTTTTTCCCATGACACACACACACACACACACACAGATACCTCGGAGCGCTTTAGCATGGTTTGTGTGGAGCCAATGTTGAAATCTCAAGGCGTTGCGTGCGGTTCGATGCTACAGCACCACTACTTTTCACAATTAATATGTGAAATGGGAAATATTATGACACATTTATAGAATATATTCCATTTCGACACTGATTATATTGCAACAATAGGCTGAATGTATTTCAGAAATGACCAGCTTACAATTCTGTTAAGGTAATGGCTTTTTATATAAAGTGATGGCCTTGAGACGAAAAATACCAAAAAACGAATCACTTGACCACATTACGACCATTTCAAGTGGTACACGACTCGTACGACTTTCTTCCATCGCTGCGTGTACCTTGGAGTCATGTCACATGATGTTTCTAACATAGGCGCCCGCTCATGGTCCGCGCCTGTGGCCTGAACAGCCATTAACGCCATTAACTCACTCTGGCCTCACGCCACTCTGCCCACACTAAGACACCACGTACAGTTAGATGAGAGCAAACTGTTCCAGGCGCCAATAATATTGTCAGAGACTTGCTAGGTGAGAATGCCGCTGGCAAAGTCAACACTGTAGCACTGTCTACTACTTTCTTCTGAGACAATATTTTGATATTCCACACTGCCATGAACGTATCCGGTCCCCATTTAGAGCTAAATGACAGACAGTGGAAATTGAAATTCTTCAGCTGGATATCTTTAGCATGTATGTTCAATTGGTGCACAGCGGCTTGTTTACATCCCATTTCTGTTATGAGGTAATACTATCTTGACAAACGCTTGGAGGGAGGTTATAAGGGCTTACCTCATAGTGTGGGGTTTGTGTTCGGACGGGGCAGAGAAATATGCCCAGCCAGACCATGGAGAACAAGCTAGTACAGCAGAAATTACCAAACGCAGAATAGCTAGCTTCATGCTGTGTATGCAGGATAAATAAGAGTCATGAATTTCACCCCACAAACACACAAATAGTTCAATAAAACAATATTGAACTCGTCATTCAGAACATGGAAATTAATAATAGAGACAATTACTATTAGATTAGATTAGAAATAATCACCGGGGGAACATAAATGACATTGCATGACAAGATAACTATTAAAAAGCTGTTGATTTAGATAACTAAGAATGTGAAAACAAATAAGGATAATGAAATAAAGAAATCCTAATAATAACAGGAGTTAATAACTTATGTTGTCTTTGTGATATTCTCTCCTGTAACGTTAATTAGTATAAGAAACGTAGCAATAGGAGGGCCACAGCTGGAGTCTATCAGCAGAGACAGAATCCAGCTGTGGAAGCGCACTCTGAGGCTGACAACCTGAACAGCTATACTGCTATACCGAGCAGTGTTGTTCTGACTTACTAGTGGTCATTATGTTTGTTGTGTATGCCGTGAACGCTGCATTAGGGTGGCATTTACAACAGGGCCTTAATAACGGCCGACTACTATTTCACAGCCAGAGTCGTGAACCTGGTCTGCCTGAGGGGGGGGTCACCACCATGCTGCCAATCTGAAGCCATGGGATATGGCATTATTGAGAGCATCCTGAATCCCCTTGAATCCCCTCTGTCAATTCTCTATGACAGGAAACATCGTCTGAAACCAAGATCGTCTAAGGTAATGATATCTCACAACCTGAGATAAAGCATTGTGTCTCTCCCAGTTCCTTCCCAGTCTACCATATGACGTTAAGATGCCCTACTGGATTTTTGGCAGAGAAAGGGGCTGTCTCTACATAGACGCTCACCAGGCCCATTATATACTGGACATTATTAACTATTAATTATTATTAATATGCACTTGTATGATGCTTCGTTTGTCGTCCGTCCTTCTACACTGCTATGCTTTCAACATGAATGAAATTCCCGATTAGAATGTTCAAAGTCGATAAAACCCCAAAAGACAAGACAGGCAGGTCCTCTGGAGGTTCTCTAGACAGGCCCCGCCCCTCTCCACGTACCTTGCCCAGCTGATTGGCCGGCGGGAGCAGACTGCTGCCGTTGAGGACGTGGCATTGGATGCTGAGCAGCGAGCCAGCCGCCTCCTCGAGGTCCGGGTCTCTGTCGCCCACGTCCTGCTGGGCGTGCTGGGGGCGGCGGTTGCCATGGGGGCGGGGGGCGTGGGGGGAGGAGGAGGAGGAGGAGGAGGAGGAGGAGGAGGAGGGGGGGGAGACGGCCTGCTGGATCACCACGCAGGACAGTCCCGGGGAGGAGGCTGGACGCACGCTGATGGCCTCCAGGGCGATGTTCGCAGACACCTTGGTGGAGAGAGTAAGGAATAAATTAAGGAAGGAATGTTTTATAAATAAAGAATGAGGCAGGGACAGCAGGAAGGGGCGGAGCCAGAGACACAACACATTTTATGTCAATATCATTGAGTTGGATGGCTTTCATCCAATGAGAGCGTAGACAGGAAAGACAAAGATGTAAATCAAACAAACAGGGAAAGCTGCAATAGGAAATGTACCAGCGGCAAATTAGAACCTGATTAACCTACATGATAATAACAAAGGAACTGGGTATGAGCAGCTGTGGGAGTCCAGCATGTGTGTGTGTGTGTGTGTGTGTGTCTGTGCATGTGTGTCTGTGCATGTGCATGTGCATGCACATGTGTCTGTGCATGTGCGTGTGTGTCTGTGCATGCGTGCGTATGTGTGTGTGTGTGTGTGTGCATGCATGCGCGTGCGTGCGTGCGTGCGCGCGTGCACCTTGGATATGACCAGGTGGTCCGTGGTCAGAGCCATGTCGGCGATGCGCTCCACACACTGGACGATGCGGGTGCAGGCGCGCGCCTCGTTCTGCGCCATCCACAGCACGTGCTCCTCCACCAGCATCATGTTGCTGGCGATGTCCCACACGTAGCCCCCCAGCTGTGGAGCCCCCGCCACCACCTCGTTATTGCCCCTTTCATATATATATATACAGTATATACTGCACACACACACACACACACACACACACACACACACACACACACACACACACACACACACACACACACACACACACACACACACACACACACACACACACACACACACAGTATATATGGGGTCGGCTTAGCTCAGGAGGTAGAGCAGGTTGACTTGTCCCTGAGCAAGACACTTAACCCTAACTGCTCCTGATGAGCTGGCTGTCGCCTTGCATGGTTGACTCCGTCGTCGGTGTGTATGAACCGTTGTGTCGCTTTGGATAAAAGCATCTGCAAAAATGCCCTGAATGTAAAAATGTAGATGTAAAATATATGTATATATATATAGTATAAACTGTATACACACACACACACACACACACACACACACTTATATATATATACTATATATACAGTATATACGTATATATACAGTATATATATATATATATCATATATAATATATAAAATATATATTGTAGTAGTATAACGACTACGGATGCCCTTAGCATTTTATTGCTAACATGCGCACACACAACCACATACACACAAACGCACACAGGCAAACAGCAGCCATCCACACTCAGACTCATCATTACATCAATCACTTCCACAACAATAGACACGTTTATAATATAATCTCCAGTCCAAAGTATGAGGGCGGAAAAAAAGTGTCTTCATTCATTACGGGCAGATTTAATTTCGATTAGCCCCACCGTTGGGACATAATCACTTCCTTGGGATGACAGTTAGCTATTTACACCTCCTTTCTTTCTCCCCCCTTTTTAATTTCCAGTTGCTTCATCATACGGGTCCTCTGTGGCTGAGCGAGGGTGGTCATGGTGGGAAGATGCAAGCTGCTGTGAATATCCAAGAAATACCCTGCTATGGCGGCGTGTGTGAACGAGCACAGACACACACACACACACACACACACACTATGGGGTGAAATCGAAGTCAAAACACTTGGAAAGATGCGCAGCAACGTGTGTGTGCACGCATGGGTACTTTGTTATGCATGCGTGTGTGCGTGCGTTGCTACGCACAGATTGTATTTCACACGTAACAAGAAGCTGCGTACGTATGAAGCAGCGTGCGCACGTCTGTCTGTCACTGTTTGACAAATATTGTTACGCGTTCACGTGTAGTGTAGTTGGCCTTTTCATTTTAGTCAACCAGGGGATGGATGGAAATGGAACACAGAACAACTACACTACACGTTCATGTAACGCGTAGTGTGCGCACCGTGCAGATCAACTTCCGGCCGAGCAGCATCAGAATCTGCGACCGCACGTGTGTGTGAACGCGTAACAACATTTGTCAAACAGTGACAGGCAGACGTGCGCATGCTGCTTCATACGTAGGCAGCTTCTTGTTACGCGTGACAGAGTTTGCGCATGTCGTTTCCGCGTACGTGTGAGCGCCTGACAAAAATGTTCAATTATCTTCATGCAAGCATTAATGCGTGCGTTCGCTAAAAAACGCATGAATGTTACACATAGTCACTACGCGTAGTGTGATTACCGGCGTGCAGCAGTCATCACGCATAAACGGGGGACTATTATAAGTCAATGAGGAAAGTACATTACACGTCAGGCGCTGTCTGCTGCACAGGCGTCAAAGCACGCGGGTGTGACACGTTCAGTTGATATGTGCGCACGTAATATGACACGATCCTGCCGGCATAGACACACACACACACACACACACACACCAGCTAGCCGGAGCTATCGGCTTAACCGTTCATCGCGGGAAGATGCTGGATTATCTGTGGCCGCGCGCGACCTGACCTTTTAAACATGACGTGAGGCCCCCGGTAACCTGATAACCCCTCTCCCAGCCACAGGGAAAGAAAAGAGGAAGGGAGTGATTTGGGGGGGTTTAAATAGAGCGCTCTTTGAAGAAGTACGCACATGTGTCATCTTCAGGGCCGGGATTGCCATTCAGCTCGGAGAGCTGCACAGCAGCGAAAGGAAAGAGGTAAAACGTTAAGCTGTCTGCAATCGATTGAGGGGCTTTGAGCGAGAACGCGTTGCGTCGCTGTCGTTCTGCCTGTGTCTTCTTGTAAAGCCTCTCTCCCTCTCTCTATCTCTCTACACGTCTCTCTGTCTCTCTCTGCACACGTCTCTCTCCCTCTCTGTCTGCAAGTCTCCTTCTGTCAACATGCACTTGTCTCTCTCTTTCTCTCCCTTTGTCTCACTCTTTCCATCTGTCTTTGTCTCTTTCTCTCAGCATGCCTGTCTCTCTCTCCCTCTATCCATCTGTCTTTGTCTCTCTTTCTCTAAGCATGTCTGTCTCTCTTACCCTCTGTCTCACTCCATCCATCTGTCTTTATGTCTCTTTCTCTCAGCATGTCTGTCTCTCTCTCTCCCTCCCTCTCACACTTTCCTCTGCTTTGTTATGTCTCTTTTTCTCTCAGCATGTCTGTCTCTCTCGCTCTGCATGACCACCTATCTCTCTCTCTTCTTTCCCTTTCACCGCATCAAATTTAATTGGTGGAAAAAATCCCTTGATTCTTCCGTCCCACGCAGCATCTACTCAACAGATTTTCACTACTGTAACAGGAGCCGTAGCAGCCCACCTTTGGCAGAATTCGGAATTAAACGTGCACATCGGAAATGTCAGCGCAAATGAAAAAGGAACGTGGTTGCCCTTTAAATCCTATTAGCTCAGATTACAGTTTAATTCATAAAAGCACAACTGTGCATGTTTCTAGAGTAGGCTGCCTATCACGATGACTAAAACTCCGTTACACACCACAGAGTGTGTGTGTGTGTTGTTGCACCACGTCTAAATCCGTTTTCACTTTTGTGAAGGACTTCTGTGCGAGTGTGAGCGTTGTGTGTGTTCCTACATCGCTGCGCTTCTCGGCCAGCCGGGTGAGCCTCTCCACCAGGTGCGTGACGAAGATGACGTCCATTACGTCGGTGAACAGCGCCGCCCTGCTGGTGAACGCGACCAACTGCTGCCCCAAGGGGCTTGCGTTGCTGGCGTTGATGGTCATCTTGGCAAAACAAGAAGAGAGAAAAATACACTTTTTTTGTATATTTTTTTTTGCTTTGTTATCTTAGTCTTTTGAAGCTTTAATGTATGTATTTTGAAGGTGACTACGTTTAAAGCGAATTCTGCTTCTGAAAAGAGCCCCACACCTTATTAAACAGTAATTATTCATGTTGGTGCTTATTGGCAAGGGCTCGGGCTACAATACGGAAATAATTATTGTGTTTCATCCTGTGATTAAAACATCTGTTAGGAAATAGAGGCACATACTGAATAAGAATGAGATTCATTTGTATTACAATAAGCAGAAACAATGTGTGTAGTGTGTGTGCAATGGGTCTGTGGGGAACGCTGAATGACGAATACAAAAGTGCATAAGCTAATACAACATGGAAACCAAACCCATTAACATATGAGTATAGATTACCGGACCTAAATGATAACTTTGTTAAGTTGTCAGGCGAGTTAATAGTAGTTAATAGTAACACAAAACACAGGACAAAGTATATAGGTTCAAACTCGCTGTGAGTTGTGTTTTGTAACAAGACAGCGGTGTCAATAGCGCACTCCTCCCCCAAATCACTGCCTGATTTGGGGAGGTTGGTCGGGTGGGGCCGTGGTCGAGGGTCCCTCCTACCTGGGTGATCTCGTGCAGCACGCGGGTCAGCTCGCTGGCGTAGGGGCACTGGGTGTAGTCCTCCTCGGCCCAGCGGCCCGCCCGGTCGCACCGCCGCCACGCCTTCTTCTCTGGCCGGGGGACCGCCTGCTGAGGATGAGGACGGTGCTGACGGTGAGGGTTGTGACGGGCGGGGGTGTGACCCCACGGGTGAGGCGCCGAGCCAAACGTAGAAGGGGCGCAGGGCAGGAAGGCCAGGATGCCGGCCAGGGTCTTGGGCCACCTGAGAGAACAACGTGACAACTTGCATTTCCTTCAAAATACAATTTCGGCTTTTGGTATTTCTATTTTTTTAACCTTCTGGTTAAATCGCTTCTTGGTTTCAGGGAAACGTCATCTCCGGAACTGGGTGCTTTGAATGTGCACATATTGGCAGAGAGGACTCGTTCTCCTTGTCGTTTTCAATAGTGTTGTTCTTCTCCTCATGTTTCTATTATTTTTTCTCGCCCTGGGAAGTGTTGACCGACGAAAACAGCTCCCATGAAGTAAGAGATCAGCAGATGTGTTTCGTAAGGTTAGATATAGTCGATAACACTCATTACCCCCTCCCAGCAAGTTTCAGGGTGGAGGTTAAACATTTAGCAAAGTCAAAAATCAATCAATATGGCTTTTACTTTATTGTTACTTTCTAAACGGAAGGTGACTTTATTTAAAAATGGAACGTTAACAGCTCAAAAGCTGTTTTGACAGCCATTCTAACACACACACACACACACACACACACACACACACACACACACACACACACACACACACACACACACACACACACACACACACACACACACACACACACACACACAGAAATCTGTCCCCTCTCTCTCTACAAAAAAGACAGAGAATGGTTCTAATTTTCCAGCCCATTACGCCCAGAGCAACCACAGTCCCTCCCGTCTCTGGGCTCTGGAAGTGGGCCACATTCAGAGTACAGTGGGCTCCAACATGCACAGGACAGCAAGCACGTGCTGCCGGGCTTAAGCTGTAACCCCCGTATTAAATCTCCTCCACCCACCGCGGCAGCACAGCACAGCACACCGGGGTAGTGGAGGAGAGACAGAGGGAAAGAGGGAGAGAGAGAAGGACACACAGATGGGGAAGGAGAGGGAGAATGAGAGAGACGGAGGAAGAAAGAGACAGACAGACTCTCACAGGAAGTAGGGAGCAGGGATGGCATGACAATCAACTACATGCTTGAATCAACACACCATCTGCTGCGATTGATAAACTTGCGCCCTCGTACATCCATCAATAAAAGCTTAAAGCGTGACAAATTCTCGCAGCTTGAATAAAATATCTCAATATTCTCCCGCAGCAATATATAATGTATAAATTGGGGCGGTTTCTAGCGCGTCGTTGTAACGGTGTCATCTTGAATAGCACTGTGCACGACGATGGGAATCCTTCATTAATTATTGTTCCAGTTGGGGACCGATGGAAGGCTCCCATCTCGTGGCATAGCTAGGATGCGCTGCCCGCAGCAAATAAAAAGTATTAGCCTAGCATGAATTAACCAATAAAATAGAGCGAGTATCCCAGCAGGAGTGTATCAGATTGACAGCAGACATGCGGGATCCACCTAGATAGCAAAAGCAGTGCAGAGAGCTGCCCTGTTTAGCGCCGTAAAACTAGCCTGTTCAACCTAGCAAGGCTACCCTGTTTAGCAGCATGGGGGTGGCCTGTTTAGCACAGCAGAGATGGCCTGGTTTACAGCACACAGCTAATCTGTTGCACAGTGGAAGGCTAGCTAGAGTGCGGAGAAGGTGGGTGGTGATGGTGTTAATTGCACATGTCATGCAAAGAACTTCCAAGCACATGACAATAGAATGAGTCTTCTTTTTATTTTTTACTACCAGGCAGACTGCACTGCCCACGACAGTATTCTTTGCCCGTCATCTGTCATCTTTCATCGCCATAGTAACAAAATCACCTGATGGAAGAATGCTGGGGATCCAGTGGCTGAGCTGTCGGGCTGTGTTGTCGTTTCTGACACATTCATTCTTTCACTTAGTGTACGATCCACCATATGTCTGATCTTCTCATCGCAGCTCATCCCATGGCTAGTGGACATGCCTGTCGCATGCTTGAATTGCCTCATTGTTTTAAGGGTTCCCTTTTTTTTTTTTCATTGGGACACCAGGTATGGGCATTGATGTGTGCACAATAAGAGAAAACCATAATTGCTTTTTTGTTGTTGTTGTCGTCGTGGTCATTGCTGTTGTAATATTTTTCCAATAACCAATTTACAATTATTGTTCTGCACAAAATAATGAATAGCCTGGACATGACATCCATGACACCCCGCCCCCTCATCTGGGCTCCACTGACCTGAAATCCCCCTTGTTGTTGCTCACTCTGTCGGCTGCGCAATACGTGGCTGACGTCTCCACGACGACAATTTCCATCTGACGGGACCTGTTGCCACGGGAACTGATCACCTGGCACTCCCAGACGCCAGCTACGCCCACGTCAATGTTGGACAGGAAGATCTCACTGGTCAGGGGGGAGACAGAGGGGGGAGACAAACTGTAAACACGGAAAATGGTGCGTGCGTGTGTGCGTGCATGAGCATGTGCGTGTGTCTGTGTGTGCGTGTGTGTGTATGTGTTCGCGTGCGGGTGTGTGTGCGTGTGTGAGTGTAAACGCACACGTGTGGGTGAAGAACAAATGGGCAATTCATCCTCGGACCCAATTCATCATCTAGGGCATGTAAATATGTGACGGAGCTTAAAATAATACTGTTCACTCAGGACTATCATTGCAGGCTTGAGTCTGCTTTGTCAGGCCACACTTCTGCCTCGATGGAAATTAACTGATTCAACTGATGAACATTGAAGACAGGCAAAGACTCACTCACGTTCCTTACCAAACAGGCTAATATCAAGGATTAGGCATATTATGTAAAAAATAAAACATAGTGAACAGGGATTGCTTAGCAACAAGACAATATCACCATGGAGATGTGCACTACATGGCAAAAATGCAGTTGTTTTATCTACCAATACATCACAATTGCAGTCAAAATATGTGCAATATTGTTGGTAGTTCTACTTAGCGCACCTCAGCAGACATTTAAGAGAATGTTTTAGAAGGGGAGACAATGAAAGAAAAGTAATTGTACACTAGTTTTAACATTTTCATATGAAGGCCGAAACTGGTTGGCATTCAATGGTAGAATGAGCCTCTGTCCTCTATCAACTTCATTAGAAATAGCTTATAGCAAAATCATCTGCAGATATTTTCTCAATAACATGGTCTCCATGGAAGCCAGTTCAGCTTCAGGTCAGTTAGAAAACATTTGGAAACACTCCAAAAGCCTCCTTTGAAAACTATTTTACTGTACATTTTCTATTCTATGTTCCCCAGCTATGAAATGTGACAAAGAAAACTTATCTCCAAGAACCGCCTGAGATATTTGACCGAAAAATATAACTCTCTCTCTCTCTCTCTGCCTACTGCTGTGAAAAACACTTGCAATAAGTGAGCGTCTTATATAATGTAAAACAGAGAACAATGTTAAAAAACGAAGAACACTTTACTTTTTTTTCCATTCATGCCCACTAATATCTTGACTGAATTATCAGCAAGTTAACATCAAGCGCCGTTTGTGTAGCATGAAACAAATTATAAAAAGATACACTTTAACGTATTACGTAATCTCCTGAGAAAACGGGGCCACAGCCAAACCAGTGTTATCCACCTCGTGTTTTGACATCGGAATAAAACTGAACCTCAATTCATTTTTCTTTCTCAGCAAAAGGCCTGCATGTGAACGCACAGATCGAGGTACTCTGGGTCTCGGGGCCCTCGTGCTTTACATAGAGAACATTTGCATTACGGCCTTGGCGTTGGAACATTTACTTCAAGCCAATCCCTCAGGGCAGTTTACCGCCGTGTTGAAAAAACTCTGTCATTGTTCTGACAGGAGACTCTCGGATTTTGTGGGATATTAAGCATCAGCAACGACAACAGACAAATACCAAATATAGAACGCACACACGCGCACACACACACACACACACACACACACACACACACACACACACAGAAGAAGAATCACGCTTTGTTGGCCTGCGCTGCTGAATAATGCTTGGGAAATGAGTCACCCTCGGGCGTCATTGTGAGAAGGATTTTTCTTATTTCTGCCCCTCCCTGTGGTCAGTACAGCCCCGTGTCAACAGGGATGATTAAACCTCCTTCACTGAGGTATGTCCAGGATGAGGCCGTTGTCAAGGTGACTGGACGTGTCGTCGAGAGGGTTAAATGCGGTGGCCTGGCTGGCACGTTTCAGTGTCGTAGTTTCCTTCACTGACGACTTAAAATATAAAAAAAAATGCTTTAATATCTTTCTCCCAACCATTCGTTGTTTTTTTTACACCGATTTTCTCACAAATACTTCTTGGAAACACAGCATCATACGAGCCCTTTTCAGTTCGACCTCCAGATCCACCTCCTCTCTAGCTCGCGTTCCCCTCGCGTTCCCTGAGTCTCTCTCTTTGTTTCACTCTCTCTCGCCCCTTTCTCCTCCCTCTCCGACGGCAGATCTCCTTCCAAGGAACACAAACCACAGAGTAGAGGTTTAATCCTCTGGTTGGGCCCTAAATAGAAACTTCCTCCGCGCCGTCCAAGTATCAGCACCAGCGTGTGGAACATAACCGCAGTCGTCCTAGAATTAAACTGAAATAACTCACAGGTAGCGAACAGAAGGACAGACAGACAGAAAACGGTCCCTCGTGGCGAAACCGGTCACAACGGGGACGGTGACTCTCTCTTTCTGTGTGAACAGGGGCCAGCCGTCTAAAGGCTGGCCCCCTCACCTCCTACGCTCTTCATCCTCCCCCCCCCCCCCCTCATCCCAGCCTTACAATGGGGAAAACAATCAACAACAAAGAGGTGACCGAGGCTGAATAGAGAGAGCAGCAGCAGGTGCCCCCTACCCCGCCCCCCCCCCCCGCCTCTCTCTCCCTCCCGGTGAAATCCCAAACCCAGACAAAACAAGGGGAAGAGGTCCAGACCCTTGATCAACAACAAGTATTATTAGCAGTGTTATTATTATTATTATGGGTATTTGCTTTCTGTGTGCAGTAGTTATTGGCCTTGCCCCGAATGAAACAAGCGTTCAGAGACAGAGACAAAGAGAGGGACGGAGAGACACAGAGAGAGAGAGAGAGAGAGACAGATAATCAGTGTGAGAGAGAGAGGGAATCAGGAAGAGTAAGAGAGTGAGATAAAGAGAGTGTCTGAGAGAGAGAGTCCAACTGTTGGAGTCAAAGAGAGAGAGAGAATCAAAGAGAGAGAGAGAGAGGGTCAGAAGGGAGCGCGAGACATCCGCACCCAGCCGGCGTGGAGGTAGGAGCTGACCTACATCCTCTCCACCAACACTGAGCCATTGTGGAGGGCTTCCCGGAGGACCTATTAGGAACATTCACGCTCGCTCGGTATTTAACAATTTGTTTTGCATAATGCTGCTTACGAGACGGTGGACGTCTGCTCCGTCCCGCTCCGTTTCCAACGGCCCGTAGATCGGGCTGTCTCCGCACATATACATAGACATATACACATGGGGAAAGGGTCTTTCTTAAAGCCACGTCATGTTTGGTTTGAAAAGCTCCCTGGACAGCCATTCATAGCTGAATATAACAAATAGGGCTTTGGAGGAAAAGGGTTATGGTGTTTATTTTTTTCATTTTTGGTAGCTCATGTCCCCATGGAAACAACAAAAGGAAGAATGTTTTCCTCCGGCTGTCATGTCATGTCCGGTGGATTCGGCGAGGATCACACACACACACACACACACACGTGCGCGCGCTCACAAAACCCTGCAAGCACGCACGCGCACACACACACACACACACACACACACACACACACACACACACACACACACACACACACACACACACACACACACACACACACACACACACACACACACACACACACACACACACACAGCCTTGTATTAAATCATGTGCAGTGACAACGGCAGAATTATTTTCGGATAGAAGGACACCTTTCCCCCGTACACACGTGCACACGAGCCAAGCAGTGTTCATATAAATAACCTTCTACCACGCCACTCTGTGTGATGAATTGATCCCGGGAAACACTGCAGGACGACCGCTCGCTCTGCTCCCCCGCCAAGACATTTAACATTAAATATTACTCAACCTGATCATCCCTCATTACATAAATAGCCATGTCTATATATATATATATATATATATATATATATATATATATATATATATATATATATTGTTCTCCACTCTCTCTTTTTCTGTGACTAGGTGAAAATACGGGGAAATAAGCTGATGAACTTGAAGGCAAAACCTGTGGACGTTATCGAATTGGGTCGCCATGGCAACAGATGCTGCCGGCAATCACGAGGGCCATCACTGACTGAATATTTCAGGCAGAAGTTACGCACCGTTGGAGAAAAAAAAAACGTGATGTATTAAAAACACTTTGATTTCATGTTGGAAATTGGACATAAGAAAAAGATCCCTTTGTGAGCTTTTTCCAAGAGATGGTAAGTAAACAGCATAACATTCTATATTGAACAATATTAATTTTCTTCACATCTAATATCGAACACACTAAATGCTTTAAAGCATCACTCTACCCAGTAGCCTGAGAGCAGGGAGATCTGAGGCGCATGAGAAGTGAAGGGGAAAACACACTACCCTGCGCTTCGCCACCGTATCCAAAGCGGGATCTTTCGTTTTGCCCAGGATTAGCCTGATTAAAAATGAAACGGATAACCAGAGATACCTCTTAGCACACTACTGGGCTCTCAAATGTTTGATTAATGAAACATGATCTAGCACTGGTCTGAGCCTTGCCTCTGGCCTTGCTAATGCTCAGAGTTTTGGCTTGTCTCCTGAACTCATTAAGAGTGTTTTGTGTGTGTGTGTGTGTGTGTGTGTGTGTGTGTGCGCGTGTGCGTGTGCGTGCGCGTGTGTGTGTGTGCGTGTGTGTGTGTGTGCGGGCGCGTGTGTCTGTGCGCATGTGTTTCTTCTGGCCCACACACTGCATTTCAATGGGGGTTCTGTCCACTTGCCTGCCTCCTCTCCGGGAGTGTCGCCTCGTTCCCGTGCCAACGGGAAACAGAGCGACAGCGCGGCGACGCGGGGAGCCACTGCAGCTCGGCGAATGTGAGTCAAGAATGTTCTGCGAATACCCACAGTCGTGCACGCGCATGCACGGACGCACGCACGCACGCTCGCACATACGGAAGCACACACTCGGAAACACACACGGAAGCGCACATGCACGCACGCACGCACGCGGCCACACACACACACACACACACACACACACACACACACACACACACACACACACACACACACACACACACACACACACACACACACACACACACACACACACAGTTTTTTTTTCGTGTGGGTCAGCTCACAGGCGCGAAACGCTTGTTAAAAACCACACACAAACACACACACAAAAAAATAAATAAATAAAAAAGGTATCTTCCACACGTCTCACCTTCAGAAGGGGGAGCTATAAGCGTTATCACCGAGCGCTCACGGCGCCCGGCGAGCGAACCCATTCAAACAGGGTGGGGGGGGGGAGGAGAGGGAGGCGGGGGGGGGGGGGGGAGGAGGAGGCTTCATGCCACCGGGCTAAATCCTGTTTATCTTTCCTCTCCGACAAGCCGTGAAAAAGGGGCGCCGCCGATTGGCTGCCGAGGACAAGCCTCGCAAGGTGAACGGGAATCCGCACACACTGCCGGTAACTATGCGCCGCTCGGCCCCCGCCAAAATACTTCCCAATGACGGGAGTCAGCCCCGCCTTCCGAGTCACTGCTGACGGCACCAGCCAGCCTCTCCAGGCCGCTGTGTCAAGTGCTATACGGGTACATGTGGGTGCTGGGGGGTACATGTGGGTGCTGGGGGGTACATGTGGGTGCTGGGGGGTACTAGTGATCCTGGGGGTACTATTGGTATTATGGGTACCGGTTGTAACTGGGGGTACTTGTTGGTAGTATTGGGTAGTAGGGGAATTAGAGGGTACTCTGTATACTAGAGGTTTCAGAGGTACTATGTGTACCACACATTAAGGCCACTAGGTGTGCTTTTAACACCAGGGGTATGAGGGTACTATGTGACCCAGACACTCTAGGAGCACTGGGTATACTTTGGGTACTAGGGGTATTCAGGGTATTAAGGGTACTATGTGTACCAGACCCACTCTGTGCCACTAGGTGCCCTGCCCTGTCAGTGAAGCCATTACCACGTCCTCCAGCCGCTCTCACAGGCTGATTAACAAACAGCCCACAGTAAATCCCAACGCAGTAAACAACAGCAAACATCGACACACATTGAAACCAATGGCCGGTTTTATCTGTGAAATGTGTGCGCCTGCTCGTTGTGTATGGTCGCGACGCTTGCCAAGTCAACCGCGATACGGGAGGCGTCGCCGGCCCTGTTGACACTGAGAGACATATTTCTGTCCCCACTCATCATCAATATTTATGTTTGCGAGGAAGACGAGGGAGCAGGCAGCAGCTAAACTAATCAACACCCATGCTCTCCTTCCTCCGGGCCCGTGCTGATGGGACTCCTGCATCTAATAATGACGTTGCATGCGCTCGCACGCACACACACACACACACACACAAGTACATGCGCACGCACACCCACAAATAAAATATACACACACATATAGACACAAATAAAGCACACAGGCGCATAAAAGCAAAAGTAAACACAGGCGCATAAAGCACAAATAAAACCGACACATAAACATAAAATAAATAAAAAGCACAAACATTAACGCAATCACAAATAAAACACACACATATGCACACAAATAAAACGCACGCACACACACACACACACGATAAATAAAACACACACATATGCACATAAACAAGTAAAACCCCCACACACATGCATGCACGCAAATACACTAGGCTACAGATACATAGACGGAGACAAACCTGCTCGCGCACACACACACACACACACACACACACACACACACACACACACACACACACACACACACACACACACACACACACACACACACACACACACACACACACACAGGAAGTGAGCACTGTGCTTTAGGCGTGCGAGCGGCTGTGGCGCCGGCGCCCACATTACGGTCGCAATTATGATTCAGCATCTGTTCCGCTTAGCGCAGGCAGGCCCCGCACAGCCAGCGGCCCCACACCGGGCACTAGGGGTCCACAGCCGGACCACCCTTGGGGGTGGGTGGGGGGGGGGGGGAGAGTGATGGGAGTAGGGGGGGGGGGGGGGGGTGCGGCGCACGAGATTACCCCAGGGGTGGTGGCGAGCTGCCAAGCCAATTCTGTCCTGTCCTTTCAGATCGGAATCAAGGGCGCCAATAACGCTAAGCTAAATCACACCAGACCCCTCCTGGAGACGGAGACGGACAGCTTGAGGAGGAGACCGAGGAGGGACGAGGAGGAGCAAGGAGGAGGAGGACGAGGGCGAGGAGGAGCAAGGAGGAGGAGGAAGGGGAAACAGGAAGAGGAGGAGGAGGAGGAGCAAGAGGAGGAGGAGCAAGGAGGACGAGGAAAAAGAAGAGGAGGAGGTAAAGGAAGAGGAGGACGAGGAAGAGGAGGAAAAGGAAGAGGAAGAGAAAGAGGGAGAGGGAGAGGAGCAGGGAGATCAGACAGCAAAGAGACATGATAAAATATGGATGAGTAATGAGAGAAAAACTGAGGGAAACCGGGAATGACAGAGCAAAAGAGAAAGAGAGAGAGAGAGAGGGATTGTTTTTGTGTGTGCGTGCGTGCGTCCGTGCGTACGTGCGTGTGCGTGTGCACGTGCGCGTGTGAACGTGATGCAGGGCCGCCGTGATCCATGTTAGCATAAAATGCACACCACACGTGCATTTCTTTACGTGTCCAAACACGCCGTTCACGGATGCGCGTTTACACGCATCAAAACCCATTGTGTGTATGCGTGTATTTATAGTTTCACACAGAACGTAGAACCACCTCCCCCTGCTCCCTTATACCTGGTGAGCAGGCAGCAGTCGTGCAGCAGTGTGTCCTCTAGGTAGATGGCGCGCTCCTCCTGCGTGGCCACGGCGCGCCCGTTGTGGCTCCAGTGCAGCTGGGCGGAGGGCTCCAGGTAGGAGGCGGTGCACTGCAGGGGCAGCCGGTCCCCCCGAAACACCAGCTGCCGCTGGGAGGGGATCAGCTGGAAGAGGGGCAGCTCCAGGGGCCCGTCTGGGGGGGGGCGGGGGGGAGGGAGAAGAGAGAGGGAGAGAGAGAGAGGAGAAGGGGTCAATATGAGAAGCACAAGGAGGAGGGGGATAGGGGGGGGGAATCATAAACATACAAGGGGGAAACTATTCCTGCAGAGGTGTTACAGGTGTGTTCAAGAAATAACACATTGTATGTGTTTGACTGCATCCAGTGTAGTGTGAACACATTCACACACACAATTCACTTACTATTTACACCTTTTACCAATGAGTCCCTTCTAGGGCCAAAATAACAACGGTTTCACCTATCTCATGGATCACCTTGCTATAGGATGCCTGCTGGTAGGATTCAGACATCTGGGAACAAACTCAGACCATTGCTCTGACTCGTCCAACCTCCTAGCCACTACATAACCTTGCCCTACACTATCCTTCTTTAAACCTGTGTTGCAGCATCAATACAGAAGTGTTGCACACTGCTATTTAGTCTGGAAAGCATGACAACCGATCACAGGTATTCACTGGAGGCCAATGTTAATGCCAGGTGTGACCACAATCCCTCCGCAGATCACAGGCCATTGATCCATTGAGAGAGAGACGGAGGGAGAGAAAGAGAGAGTGGATTACACATGCAATACCCCAGGGTGGATCTGGTCATAGTCACACCGAGGGTGTCTGGCTGTGAAGTGCGTCATAATCAGCACGTCACGCAGCAGCAATCACGATAGAGCCAGTGGTGTTGGCATGTTCAAACATAAAGACGGAGATCATAATCAGGCTCTTCACATGCATGTCCTTACATGCACACACACAATCAGAAACACAATCTCTTCCATACTCCATACAAGTGTATGGATCTTTACACTACACTAACCCATCCATCCATAAGTGGATAATTGTAGATGACACACGCACACACACACAAATAAGTGGATAGATACAACTACACACACATACACACACACACACCACACCACACCACACCACACCGCACCCACACACACACACACACACACACACACAACTTGGCAAACAAACAAGCACACAGACGTTCAAGGTCACACCGCCCTCCCTACTGTTCGCAGCATGTAGCTGCGGAGGCTGCTGCCTGTGAGATGAACAGCGGCGGATAAAGGAGAGTGTAGCCTTGGGCACTCCTCGACCCTATCCTTGACTCCTGGGGAACGTGTTCACAATGGGCCAGCGCCACCGCCGTCGCCGCCACTCTCTACAAGCAGCTAGCTGATAGGATTACCCAGCGCTCACCCAGGACCCAGACTACCTCCCTCCCCCTTGGCCGAGGCCTCCTCCTGCCCTAGACAACATCACATACAAATAAATCCACTGGCTGGTACAGCATGGAGGGGAATACACTGGCGGTGCACGGGTGGTGGGGGGAATTGGGGCTGGAGGTGGCAGTTGGTGGTGGTGTGGGAGGTGTAATGGGGGTTGTGTATGGGGCGGTAGTGGTAGTGGTGGTGTCAGAGGTGGACCTGGTGTGGGAGAGGTGGTAGTGGTGGTGTGAGAGGTGGACGTGGTGGTGTCAGAGGTGGACGTGGTGGTGTAAGAGGTGGTAGTGGTGGTGGTTCCAGGTGGAGTGTTTGAATAACAATTCGTAGTTCAATTCGATGTCATGGTACACTTGAGACACAAGCATCCTCGTTTGCAGTGTCCTCGTTTCCAG
>NC_140277.1:11249158-11272224 GCF_964030765.1 Micromesistius poutassou
GGAATGAGGCATGGAGACAATGAGAGCTGATCCAGACCCAATCTGCGGTTGCTTCTGACAGGCTTAGCATCGGGCTTTGATTGAGCACAATAGATTCACAGCGGGTGGAAGGAAAACTGTGGAGCAGGAAATCTGTTTGTGAAATCGACCTACTTCATCACGCCCTCGTTCAGCCAAGCGCGAGTTTAAACAACACATCCCTCAGCCATAAACACTTTCGGCAGGGGGTCCGTTCGATGCGGGAAGAATCTCTTTGAAACACTCACTACGCTAACGCTAAAATTAGCACCGTAATGATGTTGAATATCAGGGCTTTTTCAGGTGGAAGTGGATCAAATGTATGCCAGATAGGTTATTCTTTTTCTATTGAATTAAATACGACAATTCTACTGCAGATTATACTGCTTAATTTAAATTGCATGCTTTATATTAACGGTAATAAAGGAGTGAAATTGTTTATGGAACCTTGTGAATTACTTTTCCGCCCACTGTTTTCACCAAGGTTTAATGCAGATGCCGAAGACGCCGACGATGTTTAGCTATCGAGGACCACTTGTTGAATTCCCAACTGTTGAAAGAAACTAGCAAGCTATAAGAAACGCATTCGCCCCAGTGGCGTTGACAACTAGCTCATTACCCAACCCTCTATTTAATGGAAATGACAACAAACCCTAATGAGAATGAATATGTCACTGCCCTCATCACCTGCGCATTACCGCTGCCTTCAGCAAGTCACAGAGATGGAGCCAACAGCTGTTGGCTGCAACTGCATACAACGAAATAATAAAGTGAAACATGCAAATCATCATCGATCACGTCTCCCATCTGCAGCATGTATCTCATACCTCAGAACACAACACAAGCGTCCCGTCCCTGCTGATCCGACTGAGGCGTCTCAAACTTGGCTGTGGCTTTAATCCCGTTAGGTATTGTGTATATCTTTCACACAGAGACCTATGCACCTGAGCCTTACCGCATCGGAGCTGGTGCTCTCTGAGGTGGCCGAGCTGCAGGCCGTGCAGGTGGGTGGGGTACCTACACACGGTGTCGTTCCCCAGCCTCACCGCGTTGGCCCGGACCCACAGGAGCAGCCACTCCAGCTGGCAGTCACAGTACAGCGTCTCGGAGGCCAGGTGGCTGCGGGGAAGAACGCCAGATCAACAATCACAATCCCCAACGTGGCCTGGTAATTCATCGAGATACGTCTCCCTCTTCGGTTCTCCCTGTTTGACTCTCCCTTTACTTTTACTTTGTTAATGGGGGCTATCTGAGGCAACTTAGGTTTTTTTGTGTTTGGAAGTATTGTCCTGAATTAGTGTGCATTTGTGTGTGTGCTTGTGTGCTTGTGTGCTTGTGTGTGTGTGTGTGTGTGTGTGTGTGTGTGTGTGTGTAGCTGACTGTGTTGTAAGTTGTGGTTGGTCGTTGTGTATAAATAGCTTTGTTTGTGTGAGTCGTTTATTTAAGCACCTGTCCTGAGGCCATTAGTCACCTGAATCACACTTGTAGATTATAATGGGATTCATTTATCAAAACATATTTATTCTGGCTTAATTCATCTATTTTATGCACTTCCTATCATTCATTCTTATTAACCTTAGGCTGTGATGCTGTGCATTGTGTTTCTGTTTGTTCACTGTGTATGATGTGTTCTTTGAGGGTATACTGTGTGTGTGTGTGTGTGTGTGTGTGTGTGTGTGTGTGTGTGTGTGTGTGTGTGTGTGTGTGTGTAAACACTTTCGGCAGGGGGTCCGTTCGATGCGGGAAGAATCTCTTTGAAACACTCACTACGCTAACGCTAAAATTAGCACCGTAATGATGTTGAATATCAGGGCTTTTTCAGGTGGAAGTGGATCAAATGTATGCCAGATAGGTTATTCTTTTTCTATTGAATTAAATACGACAATTCTACTGCAGATTATACTGCTTAATTTAAATTGCATGCTTTATATTAACGGTAATAAAGGAGTGAAATTGTTTATGGAACCTTGTGAATTACTTTTCCGCCCACTGTTTTCACCAAGGTTTAATGCAGATGCCGAAGACGCCGACGATGTTTAGCTATCGAGGACCACTTGTTGAATTCCCAACTGTTGAAAGAAACTAGCAAGCTATAAGAAACGCATTCGCCCCAGTGGCGTTGACAACTAGCTCATTACCCATTTGTGTTCATTGTGTGTGTGTGTGTGTAGGGATATAGGGGTTGTCTGCAGGGATGCATACATCGTACAATGTTCTTTATTATTCCTTTGATGAACACATCTAATCTGATCTCCGACATCAGCCAGCTATTGAGTGTGTTTGCCTTACAGCACTTTGAGAGCAGCCAGGTGAGAGAACAGCCCCACGGTCAGTGTGGAGAAAATATTTCCAGATAGATTCCTGTTTGGAGACAACACACGCATGAATACATGCATATGAAAGAAAACTCAAATCGGAGAAACCGTAGCAAGAAAAATGAGAAACACGTTTCATCCCAGCATCTTGTCCCGGCAGTGTTATCTAAAGTAAACATCATATTTTGTTTTGCTAAGCAGAGTGCAAACGGAGCATACAGCAGCACGCTGTGTGTTTTCAATTCAGGGCTCACTCACAGTTTGGAGAGGGCTCCCAGGTCTAGGAACATCTCAGCGGAGAGGCAGCCGATCCTGTTGTTGGAGAGGTCCCTATAAGGACATGAGGAAAAGGGGCTAACGTTAACCTCACTTTCCTGGAGACGAATGCACTTCAGGCCTCGCATCACTGCTCAAAACATGCTAGTTAAACAGGGCTGTGGGATAACAGAGAACGCGGTGCGTGTGTCACGTTGTGTAAGTGCATGCACACCGCGGACACTCGCACACATGCTGGTGTTAATTGTGTTTATCCTGCAGGCTTACATGCATTTACATTGAATGTTTTGTTTTATTTATAATTAGAGTGGAAGAGGGCTCCTCCGCATGAGAGAGAGAGAGAGATGGAGGGCGAGAGACATGCCCCTGGAACAACTCGCACAGAGCACTTCACCAGCTGGGCTAGTGGTGCCACTGAACGTGGGTCACGTTTGTTTATCCACCCCTAACGCCCAGGATATCAACTGTGACCTTTCATGACCTTTTAACCTCCGCAAACACACACACACACACACACACACACACACACACACACACACACACACACACACACACACACACACACACACACACACACACACACACACACACACACACACACACACACACACAAATGCAGATGCTGCAGCATGCAGCCGAGAGGCTGCAGAGTGCTGTGGCATTCTGAGGCTGCGCTGTGTAATCACAGCCACGCCACAGCAGCTGGAGGGAAATAAGCAGAGCACTCGAGTAATCATCAGTTTGGGAGCACTTAAATTAGCACTCTGCTGCTCCCAGAGAGCCCTGGCACCGGTGCTCTTATGCACGCGCACACACACACACACACACACACACACACACACAAGCTTGTGCAAACACACACACACACACAGCGAAAAACTCATGCACGCACACACACTGAGACACACACACACACACATACACACACACACACACCACACACCAAGGCTAACTCACTGGCTGCACCCCGGCCAGCCCTAAAACCCACTAACCAAACCTATCAGGGGTGCAATCATGTCCCTCCGTGCTGCAGCCTATATCCAGAGAGCCTGAATACGTGTGCTGGTGCGGAAAATGACCAACGTATAAGGTCAACCTTAAAATAACGCTTGCTTTCTACTCTAGCCAAAATACATTAAGGGGTCTATGAAGTGATCGATCTTATTTGAGCCCGACCACTCGTAGCATTTTATTCTCCTGACGTTACAGCGGAGCCAAAGCTAGTTTTGGCTCCTAGGTTGAAGTCTCTAACTTGTACTCCACCATCTGGACAATGTGATTAGAGACCACCGAAACCCTCCCTCTGACCCACGTTATGTGGAAGTTCTGTAGCGGAGTCCTGGTTCCTCGTCGCTCTCTTAATCCAGTACCAGTGTTGAACAACCTCGGCTAGCGGGCCACAGCTACTCCCCTTGTCGCCCTGAGTAGGCTGTCACAGTCGTTTCAGAGTACTTACAGTTTCTTCAAAGCCACTAGACCTCGGAAAGCCCCCGGCTCCACTGTGCTTATCAAATTATTCCTCAAGTCCCTGGAGGAGAAGGAGGAGGAGGAGTAGGAGAAGAAGGAGGAGAGAGAGGGAGACATGGAGAGAGAGCAGCGTTAGTAATTCAACATCACCCACAACCCTCCTATCTAACTATCTATCTATCTTTTAAATTATCTCCCCTCTTTGCTCAGAGTGAAGTGGCGGTCCGACGCTCGCCCCGGAGAGGAGGATCAGCTGGGCGCTCGCGCTCTCCGACCGCGGGAGTGAGATGGGGGTGAGATGGGGGTGAGATGGGGGTGAGACGGGCCGCGGGCTCCGAGGCGTTTGAGGACAAAACAACGTGACGCAAACCAAAGCGTGCGCGGCGATGTGCACACGCGCCGTGGCGCAGTCCGACACTGGCAGGGTCCCGAGGAAAACACAGCCATTAACAAGAAGTCTCCTCCAGGACCAGGCATATGGACGTCTGCATCACTCTCATGACGAGTCAATTCAAGATGATGTGCAGTAAGAGATTTGTTGTGAAGTGGGTCTGATTAGACGGATCAGATTCCATGTGAAATGTGCGGTTAACACTGTTCACAACAGTTCAGATCTGTGTCACTGAACCCGACCTGAATTATTGCCTAAAACTTGCAGCACCTGCCAGTTTTACTTACAGCAGATTTGGGCATCACCAACACTTTCATGTCCATGCGATCACAATAAGCTGGAGTAGCAATTCACCAATGATAAGATCTGTTGTTTCATTGGTGGAGGAGGACCACCTGTCAGCTGCGCAGCCAGGGGCTTGGCCCATCGAGTGAGCGGGAACACTTCCTCAGATTGTGTGCGTGGTTTCCTCTTTCAACTCGTGGCTTGTAGAGAGTGCGATAAGAATCAGAGGAGGCTTTTCGTTTCCCCTCTGTGGAAACGTGAGGAACACAATAACACATCGCTCGACAAGCAGCCCCCCCAATAGGTTTATAACTCAGATTCAGGACACATTACCGAAAGAAACGAGGGCCAGGGGGACATTGTAAAACACGGTCTGAATGCGTAAAGAGAAAAATCCAGTAGCAAACAATTTATTCTTTGGAGAGTAACTAAGCGGCTGAACTCTTGGCGCTAATTCATCGGTTTGCCAAAGAACAACAACAACAAACAAGCTTAAACAAGACAAACATTAAGGGACACCAACGTGGCGGGCCTCGGAGAGAACAACGACGAAAACACTCCCTGTTACGGTTTGCAAAGCGAGTGTGTCAACATGGCCGTGATTATAGATGGACAGAGGCCATCGTGCTCGACGGCTGACTGTAACTAAGGATCATTCTGGGGGAAATTAGCATCACTTACACAGGGAGAAGATGAGCCATTATTTTTATAAGGCAGATGAATTACTCCTGTGTGGTGCCTAATGATCTGTGTCTCTATAAATTGTCAGGCCCATGGTTGAGGCACACTTTGTCTGCACCATTAGGCCTCCTTAATGCATGGCTCTTCAAACTACTTCTTTCAAATACTTTTAATATGCAATCCTTATAGGAACTTAAGTAAATCGGATGTCACGAGGGTTGTGATTTAGTGGCCATACAATAAATAAAATAAGGTTTGGTCTTGGCTCATAATGGGAAAAATAACGTATGATAAAAGATATAAAAGTGAATCAGTGCCACACATCTATTTTAAACTCTCGTGGCTTGAGGTCGTTAAGACATCTGCAGTGTTTGTAGTTAATCTGTCAATCACAAAATAAGGTTACAGCTTTATAAGAATGACATTTTATTGCATTTCAAATAGTACAAAAATTTAAATGGAACTTCAAGTTCCGACAAAGTGGCTGCTAAGTTTTTTGGAATATTTTTGTCCGTAAGAACTCACAAATATGCACATTTGTTTAATGAACAGCCTTTAATGAACTTCAACTTAACCTTGAACAAAACCCAATCCTCCCAGTCCTATCACAACTTGGCTCTAAATTGTCCTAATGATAATGATCCCTCATCATGCATTCGTCAGGCACAGCACACTGGAGGCCTGTGCCACGCGTGTTACGTGTATTATCAGTTCCTCCATACATTCATTCACACTGACAAAAAAAAAAAATAAAGACCCAATTAATTGAGCCGGAGAAAACTGGCTTATTCTGTGACGCCCTGACCTCCTTATCCAGACAGGTCTTCTCCACCCACATCCCCTCTCCCCCCCTCCCCCGGGCATCTCCTATCTAGGCCCCCGGTCCACATGGTTCTTTGGTCATCCACACAATGCTGGGGCAGCGAGGTCGTCCGTCTGTGGGGCTGACGGCCTTACGGTCCTCCCCATCATCCCAAGTTGCTTCGTGACCCACAGCTTGACTCTGTGTACAGCCAGTACTTTGGCGACATGAAGATTGAGCCTTGCTCCTCCCCCTCCTCCTTTTTACTCTCTCTGCCCGAGTCTGCCGCCATGTGTGGGGACTAAGCCTGGGCGATATGGCTGAAAGACATATCACGATATAACTTGATCATATTGATAACTATTGATAATTTTAATGACCTAAAAAGACTAGGAATCACCATGCTGGATTTAAACACTTCTGTTTAACACTTAATATGACCTTCCACTGTTCTTCATTGATAAATACTCCAATGTCGATACAACAATGAAAAACACAAATATTGTAAATAAGTATGGAACCGTGTTTCTGTAACAAACCCAGCTGCTAGATTCGGTGGTCCAGTCTCTTATCGATATATATTGAACATGTTTTATATTGATATTGATCAAAAGTCTATCACGATACGATCATTTATTGTTTTAATGCCCAGGACTAGTGGGGAGTGTATGTGTTTGTGTGTAAGGGGATGAGTGTGTGTGTGTGTGTGTGTGTGTGTGTGTGTGTGTGTGTGTGTGTGTGTGTGTGTGTGTGTGTGTGTGTGTGTGCAGCAGGGGTCAACTCGCGGTGATGTCAGAGATAAGGAAACATGCTACTGTTGAAGATTTATGAATGTGTCTTGAAGCTAACCCTAGCCGCTTTTTTTTATCAAAACAGCTGAGCTCAACCCTCCAGCAAAGTATGAGGAAACAGGGGGGAAAATATAACAGAAATCGCCCTGTCTGCACTTTTTTTCTCACTTTCAGTGTGGACTTCAATTTATCACAAGACACTTATAAAATGCAATAAAGTATCACATCAGAAACACTGGAACACCAGCATGTTCACAACACCGCCCCCAAAGAAATCAGCCCGTGTCTCTTTATCCTCTACTGCGGGTTCACCCAGCCACCCAGTCACGGGCACTAGCTACAAGCCTCCCTTGTCAACGCCATGCATTTAGCTTTGCGCTATAGGTGCCGTCCGAGGTTTCACCTACGATTGACACATCTTGTTCGCCTCTTGCCCCGATCTCCTCGAAGCAGCCGCCACCTCTTCTACCCCGCTGAACCCCCTCCCCAGCGTCCGGTACCGTGCCTTGCCGTGGAGTCCAGTACACAGAACACATACGCTCAGGGTCGAGAGTCTGGCGTGACTCAGAAACATCTTCAGTGAGAACCAGTGTTTAGTCTAAGGGGGCCCGGATGGGGTCGGAGCAAAAATGCAGTTGGACAAATTGAGCCAGTGTTGGAAATCATTAAATAAAGTGTGGCCGTGCTGGGTGCGTATGGACCCTGCTGGCGTATGTTGTGAATCTGAAACGCTTGGATGGTGGGTAAAGCTAATACTTCTGGTGTGTTCTGGGGGCCTGGCTGGCCTTTATTGTTAGATGATTGGCAGGAGAGGAGGAAGGCAGGATGGAAGCGCTCTAGAATAAATAAGTCTTCCTGTTTCCTGAGAGCACGGCTGTTTCTGCCTCTGGTCAAGAGGTCTCTACCGCACACGCACGCAAGCACGCACGCGCACACACACACACACACGATAGCCACCTTTGGTAGAGAGAACAAAATGATGGTTGCATAAACAGAGCAAAAGCAGCTGGAGCGGCTTGTATGAGACAAAATGTTTAAAAACGCTTTATCCTCCACTGGCCTGAAGTGTTTGAAGAATGAGAGTGAGGCCGTGGTCTAAACTAGAGGGTCTAAACAAAGTATTTGAAATGCTACTGAAAAACGTGCCTCCCCTCAATTAATTTGAACCGCACCATTGTGTATATTAGAGAGAGCTCCACTTCCTGAAGCCACTGGATATCAGCACCACTCACCGCACCACACTAATGGCTAGATTTATCTTCAGGCTCCGTCCTATTATACCACACACACACAGGGTGCTACTAGTGGACAGGGGCTTGGACCACACACACACACACACACACACACACACACACACACACACACACACACACACACACACACACACACACACACACACACACACACACACACACACACACACACACCCCTGGCAGCCAGTGAAAAGAGCTTTGTTTTATTCAACCATACATAAGATTTGATTAGGTAAAATCCCATTATATTCATGACCCTTAATATATCTAACAACTGTCAAAATACCCTCTCATACTGATGACGGCATGCAATGCACGAACCAATAACAATGCAGCAGGCATGCACACAATGCCCAATCAGAAAACTAATCAGAGTTCTGGCCAATCGTGCAACGGATGGAGGATTTTCCATTCGGGTGATTGTTGCCATCTGAGTGACTCGGTGTGCACAGAAGATAATGATAATGTGTTGCTGTGTTGATCAATGCCTCTTAGCATGTGATCCTGCTGTGTGCAATGCTATGATTGTTCACACAGGGTTGCATTGTACCAGTGAATTAGAATAGCCTTTGTTATGTGGATTGCTGCCGGCCTGCTCTCACACACACACACACACACACACACACACACACACACACACACACACACACACACACCCATATAGAGCAAATATTGAGGTCAAAGCAATGAGGACACATACAGCGCTCCCCCTCACATGTCCCCCCGTCTCACCAATTATCATGTTGAGCGGAGAAATAAAGCGATGGAGAGGGAGAAAGAGTGAGAGAGAACAAGACAGATTGAGCGATGGAATTTAAAGACATGGAGAGGAGTGAGGATGAAGAGCCAAGGGACAGAGAGAGAGCGAGGTAGAGAGACATAGACTGAGAAGGAGGAGGAGAGAGAGGGAGATGAAGCAGAAAAGGGACAGAGACTAATGAGTACCCTCCAGCTGCCTGCGGTGGCAGGTTAGGGACTCCCGAATATAGTTCCCCTCCTTCCAACCCCACCCACTGAGCTCCCTCACAACCTGCAACCCTTTCCTCCTGCACGCGCCGGTGTGCACCACCGCCGTCACCACCACCACCACCACCACCCGCTGCCTCCTCCTCCACCACCACCACCACCACCACCACACTGAAAAACTACAAGAAGTAAATAATTGAAATCCCACTCTGCAAGGCCACGTCGCCTCACAGCAGCTTTAATGACGCCATTCCCTCCCTATGAAGAAAGAGCTCCCCGGGAAGCCCTCCTGCTCGCATGCATGCGTGTGTGTGCGTGTGTGTGTGTGTGAGGTGTTCACAGGGCTCCACTGAGATGTGGAGAGCAAACAGTCATCACGATGCTGGAGAAGAGGCGCCGGCTGGATTGTAAATAAAACTGCGGAACTTGTTGAAAAGCACCCCCCGGGGGTGCCAGGAGGAGGGAGCGGGAGAGAGGATGCAGCAGGGAGTCGGGGGGGGCGGGGGGGGGGGGGAGAGAGAGAGAGAAAGTGGGGAGAGAGAAAGAGAGAGAGAGAATGTGAGGAGAGAGATATAGAGAAAGAAACAGAGACAGAGATAGAAAGAGACAGAGACAGAGAGAGACACTGGGAGAGAGTGAGGATGTAGAGTGGGGAGAGAGAGAGATAGACAGCGAGAAGGAGAATGCGGGCCGGGGGAGGAATAGGATGTGGATGGGGGGAGTTAAGGGGAGAGGGCGGGGGGGGGGGGGGGGGGGGGGGCAGTGGTTAGACAGCTTATGTCCAATTAAACAGTAGGGAGTGTGTACAAGTCGTGACGGGGGATTGTGTGGCTGCCTGCCGTTGTGTCAGGAAGCATCCTCTCCCCCCCCCCCCATGTGTGTGAGTGTGTGTGTGGTGTCTTCGGCTCCCTACAGAAGCGCTACATGCATACATACTTGAGGGGATACATACTTCACGACGACGACGACGTATGAATCATTTATCATTTAGCCCGCCACCGCAGCGATCGTACAGCTTACTCACACGACGCTAAACAGGCCAGTCAGCTAGCTTTCTAATCCCTGCATCGATATACCGTTAAGGGGGGGGGGGGTGAGACGGGGGACAGGGGGGGGGGGGGACGGACAGACGGTATAGGGGGTGCTAATTTAATCTTGAAACCATTTAGATCCAGACATGTGTCTCCTGTTAGCGGTACAACTTTCACCACTCCAACCCACGAAACACAGTTTGGGCTGCTGACTGAAAGCAGAGAAGAACATGGAGTTAACCCTTAAGGCAGCCACACACCGGCCCTGAAGCGCCATGGTGCGCAGTTTTACGCCCGTCAAACGCCGCCCCTAGCACCAATAGGAAGCGTCGCGCTGCGGCACCGTTGGTGGTTATGTTTTGAACGCAGCAAATCAACAAACATAGTCAAACATTACACCAGTTGTTTTATGACCTACATACATGGGCCTGATGCCCATGATCCTCTGTTTGTGCTTACAATGATAGTCACTTTAATTCATACTTTATGTACTGTCGGGCACTTTGTTTACGGTTTAGTCACGGTTTAGTCATTGTTCATCATTTTTGCATTGTGGAATTCATCTACTGCGTCAACATTCTCCATATGTACAGGACCTTGTATCAAGCCGGGATGTACAAAACAGATGTACAAAAAAAGCTCTTTTTCAGGGGCGGCGACGCTAGGCAATAGGACATTGGCGTGAAGGATAGCGGGGCGGCACGCCGACGAGCGCTGGCGCGCGTCTAGCCGCCGGTGTGGGGCAGTACGGCGGAAATAATGGGGGCGTTCGGTTTGCTTTGGCACTGGTGTGCAGCTGCCTTTACCGTTGCTTCTGTTGTGCACTAGCTTAGCTGGGCCTGTTCTCATAGCAATCGTGACAATCCTCAAGCCTGTCATGTTGACTGTGAATATGGTTGTGTGCAGAACATCTCACCACACCAATACACTTTCCCATCCCCAGAGATCCGCCGTTCAAATAACCTCGGTTTCGCCTTAAGCCAGTCATAATCAGTTTATTTGTGTCCATGTAAGCCCACTCATTGTTCCTCGGCCAGCCTACTTCAAAAGAGAGGGGGCACCATGGGGGTGTTTCTGATTTGCATATTCATACATCTGCTTACCAAAGAAGGGTAGAGTGCAAAGATGCTGCCAAGACATTTTCTGTCATGTTTTTCAAAATATGTCTAGAGTGTGTGGGGTGGTTGAAGAGAGAGGATCTGAATCCTGACGCCACAACATAAACACAAGCGCCAAACATTTCACATACAGAGGGGGTATTATGAAAAGTCTTGAGCGGCGGGTGGTCTGTTGGATGAGGATTTGTGAAGAATCATAAAGATGTGGATTGTTGTGTGAATACAGAAAACATTGTTAAGCTTGCTTTAAAGCAAAGCAAACACATTACTGCTGGAAAATAGACAAAAAGCATTTCTTTTTAAATGGTGAAAAGAAAATAATTCAGAATGTAGAGGACTGAAAAGAGATGTCTGAAGTTGACTGGAGCTTGACCGAAGTCATTGACTTACAGATGAGTGGGGTAGAATTGTGTGACATCTAGTGGAACGGACTGGGCAGAAATGGAATATAAATATGTTTTAATTATTGTATAATCCCATGAAAAAAATTATCTTTGTGATATCATTACTTGAGATATATCCCTTTATATCTACGTAGGGAGTGGGTCCTCTCCATGGATCCTGCCATGTTGCAGCACCATTATTCTACAGTAGCCGTTTCACTTTGTGATACTATTATAGTATGGTTGTGTACGAGCATTATAATGAACATGTTCTATAAGTCCACACTAACCCGGGTAAATCTACAAACGCATTAATATTTATCTGTTTAGCCCTTTTGCTTGTGAGTGAAAATGATAAGCCAGCTGATCAACTGCAACTATCAGCTGATCGCGCCTGTCATCTAAACAGAGAGGCGTGGCGGGAGTCGCGTTACCATGACGACAACTGTTTATCAAAATCATTTCAGTGTGGAACGTGGATGCAAAACATTCCGTAAACTATATGAAAACGATAGTGTGGACGGAGATCGTTTTCAATGCAAATGTGCGTTTTTATATTTACCTGGGTTAGTGTGGACAGGGCCTAAGTCACGTAGTCTGAACTCCAAGTGGGTTTCAAAACGTGTTTTTTCAGTTTAAATCGATCTTCATTTAAAGGTTCTGATATATTCATAAAACCCTGTGAACGATATTATTTTAAAGTGTATTTTATAGTATTTATTTTCTTATGGGCATTTTAGTGCCTTCATGGACAGGAGAGTGAAGCGAGACAGGAAATCAGTTTGGAGCGAGGGAAAGACATACTTGCTAGTGCATACAGGCGGCCCAGAGATCTAGCTCTTAATATATGCCTTTTCCTGTGGATTATTGAAGCTTTAACATCGTTAGTCCCAGGTGGCCATCATTTGGAAACAACTTGCACTATATTGTGTTGACTGCTGGGGTGTTTCAGTAATGTTAAATAAAAAGTACATTTATTTTACTACTTTGGGGTCACTTCTGCAGCAGTTAAGAGGGTTCCTTGTGCAATTCAGCATCTCTGAGCATAAGAGCAAAATTCATAGCTGTAATTGTAAGTTCTTGTATCTACCCCTAACTGAATTGATATTAAATCCAATATAATTTAATCTATTCAGGGTAATCAGTGGTGATACCCAGCCGGAAGGATGAAATCATTTCTTGAAGTAACTACTGGCACCTTACACGATACAGGCCAGTACAGGCCACCTAGCTTACACCTAGCTTCTCCTAGGTCGATGGAAAGGGAGGGCTGAGGCGGTGTATTTAGTTGGTTTCAAATTGCAACCTCACCGCTGGATCCCACATCATTCTACACACTGCACCTTACATCAGCGAGGACCACATTAAGATCAAGATGCCTTTTCTTTCATGACATGTTTTATAACAACTGACTTGAAAGGCATTCTTATGTCTTCTGAAATTGAGCCTGCCATCCCATATAATCAATAGCTCCTGAAATGAGTCCATTATACAGTGGAATGCCCCCTGCTTCTCCCACTGGTGACCACCTGATAACTGAGCATTCCTGGTGTGAGCTAGTGGGTCAAACATTATAATAATCAATGGACAGAATATTTATCTCATATGCTACATATGCTATAACTTGCATGCTGATCGCTCTCCTTGTTTCAGTCTCAACGTTTACATTACACATTCCAGCGTGTTATTTTTCATTGATCGCATACGGACAGTAAACAAACACAACATTGACTCTTTTCTTACCCTTACCTCGAAGCCAATTGATTGTTGGTTGCCTGGGACAAGGTCAAGACAGCTGTTTCTACAGAGTAGCAGAAGGGACCTTGAAACTTTGACGATTCGAATCTTCGATGGAAAGACATGGAGTTGAATTGAATGTCTCCTGCGTGTCACTACCTTGCGGAAGTTCTGTTCCGATGTAAACAGCCGATAACCAGTGATAAGCTGGTAGACTAAACAATCACATGATAATGGGAAATATTTATCTATTACAGTAGGCCATCTCCGCCTTATCTTATTTATTTTGAGTTTCTATTATTTATACAAATTTAATATTGTAGCAAAGTCAATTACTAAACGTCACCTAGGTGGCTGCCACACTCCACCTAGGTGACTTTTCTGGCCTCCTCCAAACATAAAGGACGCAGGGTGGTGCCGTTTAATCCGGTTTATTGTTACAGATAATCAGTGATGCCACTAACGCGCTACTTAGTAACGCGTTACTCTAATCAGACTACTTTTTTTCAGTAACGAGTAGTCTAACGCGTTACTATTTCCAAACCAGTAATCAGATTAAAATTACTTATCCAAGTCACTGTGCGTTACTATTTTTGTCATTTTCCTTATTAAAAATATATATTTGCTTTCTTCTTGCGTCTCGGGGTGACGTACGCGACAAATCACGTTTCCGCCTGAGGACGTCAACTCACGTGTAGTAGGCTATACCGCGACACAAACGTAATCAACGATGGAGGGAGGAGAGAGAGATGCGCGTTTTCCAGCTGGAAATACAGGAACTATTTTGAGTTTGTGTCAGCTAAAGTGTAATTTAATCCGGCCCGCCAAATAATATCTAATGTTTATCAGAACTTGCCCGGCGGTATATCGCATTCCAGCGTTAATGCGTTAACGCGCGTCTCGGTGCAGTAACCCTGGCGCGTCAACTCCGGCAGCCCGTAATCCCGTACAACCCCCCCATCATCAATTCCGCCCGCGGACCCTGTTATAATGTAATGTCCCCAATTAATGTAATGCAATTGGCCCGCCGGTTTATCGCATTCCAGAGTTAACGCGTGTCTCGGCGCGGTACTGGCAACTCCGGCAGATCCCCCGGCAGCTGCTGAATGTAACTAATAAAGTAACTTGTAATCTAACTGTTACTTTAAAAAACAAGTAATCAGTAAAGTAACTAAGTTACTTTAAGTAACTTTTTAAAGGAGTAGTCAGTAATCAGAAATCAGATTACTTTTTCAAGGTAACTGTGGCAACACTGCAGATAATGACCATTGCAGTGCGTGTGCGTTTGGAGAAGGCTGGTTTAACCTCTGCACACTGATTACTCAATGTGCATGCAACAGGTGTGCAGCCTCATCTAGCCCCAGAGTCCAATCAGACTCATCCAGGTGAGGCTGCTTAAACCAGCCTTCATCCACACACACTCCCACAAATAGGTTTTCACTATTTAACTCCATCCAAATAGGCTGTTTCTCATCCTTCAGCATTGGTCTGGTATGATTCTACATATTTGGCCTGACCAACAATCATTCATGATAATCATCTATTGTTTGATA
This sequence comes from Micromesistius poutassou, assembly GCF_964030765.1. Taxonomy (NCBI): domain Eukaryota; kingdom Metazoa; phylum Chordata; class Actinopteri; order Gadiformes; family Gadidae; genus Micromesistius; species Micromesistius poutassou. Next base: position 11,264,226 of record NC_140277.1, read on the forward strand.
TAACCCTCGAGTTATTTATCCCATGTAAACAAAGTGCATTTCCACGCTAGTCAGATGAACGCTGATCTGGCAATAATAGACCAGATGTGGAAGTAGAACGGAACGGCAGGATTAGCCGTGCAGTTTCCAGAGGGCTTCTGGTGGTTACGGACCACTGGTTGACATGGCACAGGACATGTCAATCAGGCGTTCCGTCCAATGCACAGCTTCCCGACCGGAGCAGTACCGTATCTGGTGCACATGGGCCTTGACTCCCTGATTAGTGCGCGATACTTATCTCCGTGTTGATTGGACAGCTGGTCAAGTTCACAGCCAGGAGCCAAGAATGCATTCAAGCAAGATGAAGTTGATTTTGTCAAAAACACGTCTTTGACTTTCATTAGTGAATGAACCTGTGTGCCCTTTATTGTATTGTTTGTGTCTAATATGGTGAAATTGTGACTATATTCCTGGGTATAAGTAGTCAGAGCATGGTAATTCATCAGATTTAGACATAAGCTCCCACTCCCACCAATTGTGTGGGCTTCTGCTGCATACTTTTTTAAAGCCCGATGGTGAATTGAGTCCAAATATGTGTACGTGATGAAGTGAGTGTAGCCCATGGCATCAAAATCACACTCCAGCCAGGTAGCCAAAGTTGGCAACCCTGTGTCCAGATTTATTCCCCTATCGACTAATCGACTGTGGCGACATTTTTAATCAGTCAAACGCTTCTATGGCCTCTTTATCGATGCTGGTTTTAGAAAGCTGAGAGGCACTGGTGTGCATGGCATGTATATATAAACGTGTGGACTTTGTAGTATGTCGTATTCTGTGTTCACCAAGGACGTTCTCAAAATGTTATTCACTGCAATAATCACAATAAGTCACCCTCAACCCACTGTTTATTAATAATACTTCAAAGTACAGTCAAGTATAATTTCTGTGCATCTATCTCATTGTATGCATCATTCATGTCCAACCATAGCATTCGGTTGGTTACCACTAGCAGTTATTAGTAATAACACGTCTTGAGTCTGTCACACACTGCCACGTTAAACGGGCTGTATTGGTTCTGTGTTTGTACCATGAGATCACGCCGGGTCAGTCCATTAGCATTTGACGTATTCTATGGGAGGTATTTTCTATTATGGGTCAAATGCGTATGACATTGTTGATTTAATAGAAAGATTTTAATATCATCTAGTCATTATATCTTATATGCAAGACTTTGACTGTTAAGTAAGTAAGTTATGGTTCATTCATATCTGCATGATTTTGGTTGGGCTTATGGGTCGGGCAATGGAGAGCTTCTTTTAGCCTGGTTTATGTCAGTGTTCAAGGGGAACTGGATAGGAGAAAGCTAGATTATAGTGTTGTGGGTGTCTGTGACCATGGTTACATAATAGTAACAACCTTTATGTTATTTTATGTTAATCTTTGTATAATTCTACAGTAATCTGCTGAAGCATTTAAAATAAACCCTTATACTGCAACTTCCAACGCCTGGCCGACCTCAATTCGACCGCCAGCCTACGGTGTCCTACGACACCTATATTTATCGTAAATTAGGTGGTAGCCTAATAGCAACGGTAGCCTATATTTTTAGGCAAATTGAATGCAGATGCTGATATGAACATTGTCGTCAAGAGTTAATTCGGGGCTGTCATTCAGAGGAGACGCTGCACCTCGCCTATAGACAGCTTTGCAATCCAATTTATTATCTTCAAGCCTTTAAACCACAAAAACTTGAATCAATTTGGCCCAATTGAGCTGCATTTAAACAAATAACATTATTCAATTTGACGATGAGTCTTGCCTGACAAATCAGATTTCACTACGCTGAATCTTAGTCGAGGACAGCCCTTATCAGTATACTAATTGGGAGGTACAAACTCGTTTATATTGTTAGATTGTGGTTAGACTCCCTTCCTGTGTGAAAGGTCCAGATTATATGTATACTCTGGTGCTCATGTTGTCTTGGTTCGAGGCCCTTTCTGTTTCACCCTGGGCCGTTCTTGCTGTTCTTGCTCACATGTGCGATCCCTGGGGTCCCTGGCTGCTTGCTGTACATTTGTATGGGTAGCCATGGAGTCATTCTTCCTCCAGCCCTATTCAAGACCTCCTCAAATGAAGATGAGAGGTCTACACCGAGCCTCCTTGCACGTATTGTTGCAAATATTCTCTTCCCTTTTCCTGGTATAATATTGGCACTGGGCTCAATGAATGATTGTAAGTTCCCAAGACCAGCATCCTGTGATAGCTGCTGCTGTGATTGAAATGTAAATGTATGAAATAATACAATCATGGAGAAGGGATAGAAGGCTGTTGACCCTACACCAAGTCTTAAAATGGATGCCATTCTACATTGTTCGAATGCAGAATGAATATCAATTTATAGTTCACACAGGTGTGTAAAGCAAAAAAAAAGCTTAAAATAATAATCAAATGGGATTCCCACATTGTATTTGCGATCAACATATATATTAATCATTATGCCTGACCTTCCGGATACCGTTTGGGAACGAAAATATGTTAATTCTTGCCAACAATTCTCCACTGGCATACATAAACAAATGAATGGGCTCTCTTATGGGAAGCCATGATCAATTAGTAAACCAAGATTCAGTGAGCGGCCCTGGGAAACAGGGGCCACCTTTGTTACTATGCCCTGCTCCCATATGACCTGTTGTGGCTGACAGTAACATGGCTTGGCTCCATCCGGGGGAGGCGGGACCAGTGATTGATGGAGCAATCCACCAATAACAGGTGAATTATTATCTTTTTTTGTCACTGACAATAAAACACCCGCGCTCAAACATAACCTTTTACTGACCCCGGCTGCTGTTTTAAAAACAGAATCTCGCCCACGGGGAGACGTTCAGCCGGCAGGTAGACCAAACCACACGTCAGCCCCCGCACGCCAGGCAGCATCACGCCGCCCCCGCCAGCTTCCCCACGGCGACCACAGCTGCGGCGCTGGGCGGCCGAGAGGCCCAGACGTCGAGCCTGTCAGTCAGCGGCAGCCACCCGGAGAACACATCCAAATCGAGGGCGGGACATGGGGGGGGGGTACGAGGGTAACAGCTGGCTAAAGAAGACACCTACGAGCGTTGCACTGCCCCCAGCAATCACCGCCCTCGCCCATCACTCCCTCACTCCCTCCCGGCGGTCAGTACACCGCGGGCCTCTGCCAAGAGCTCCAGCTGGAGGTGAGGACAGGTTGTGCGAGCACCGGAGCCAGGGAGGGAGGCGGGCGCACACAGCGTCCGATTGCTTGCAAGAGGTCAAAGGTCAGCTTGAAGAACAGAGGACTGACACTGACCTTCGTTCGTGGAATGAAGGTAAATATAGCCCTGACTCTCGCTTGACCCGCGCTAGAAAAGCAAATATGACGCAAACACACAGGCTAAACCCCTGGCTCTGGGGCTCCAGCAGGATGGATTTTGCACTGACTATACTGAATAATAATAATAATAATAATAATAATAATAATAAATACACTGCTGCAGGGGAAGCATGTGTGTGTGTTTGTTTTTTTCTTTGTGTACATCATACTTTGTGCCACTAGTGAGCTTTGGCAAACACACGTGGGTCCAGAGGTGCAGCTTGCAAACAGGCAAGGCAGGCAAATGCTTGGAGCCCCAAGCTGCTAGGGGGCCCCTGTGACCTGGTCTCAGAGCGCTTGCCGCTCGTCTGCGATCCACCCCCACCCCCCCGTCAACAATCGCTCCCGCCCACAATTGCGCTCCAAACAACCCCCTCCCGGCCAACAATTTGGCAACTGCCCCGCGAAAATCCTGTGCACATCCCTGCTTAGGACCCCCACAGACTCTACAATCGCCTCTGCGTGTGCGTGTGCGTGTGCATGTGCGTGTGCATGTGCGGTGTATGAAACTTCAGCCACATATCAAGCGGAGGGGGAAGGGAAGCGAGACAGTGAGAGCAGATGAGAATCGAGCCGGTTCTCATTTATGCGCTCCAACGATCCATTTCCCTTGTGACATCGCTCTCCTCAAATCTCCCTGACATCCTCATCACTGTGATTGGCTGTCACCCTCGCCATCAGGTAGAATGAAGAGGGTCCACTGGATTAGACAGGAGAAAATGCTAATCAATAGTTGACCCGAGGGGGCGGTGCCTGGCCAGGATTGACCGGCTGAGCCGTCATAATAGACCTCATCATCAGCCATTCCACATGCACTCGCGCCGCGGGGACGTGTCATCTGCCTGCCACCGGCGTATGCCTCGCCTGCCAAGCCCGCTCAACCTAATTCCCCCTCCACTCTTCATAATGCCTCATCGCCGTGCTGTCTGTATGGCTTTTAAGACGTCTGTAAATGCAAATGGATTCCGTTTTTCGCGTTGCTGCCGCGGCTTGGGGGGTGCTTACGCAAGTAAGCTTGTAGGCATTAACTTTATTCATTCAGAGTCTGTTCCTTTTAGAAACTTGAGACATGACCGAATGGGAATGAGGAGGATATCTCTAATTACAATAATCCTATTGTAGTGAACTGTATTGAATGGATACAAAGTTTGTAGCTTCCGAAGAACTTAACTTTAAGGCTCAAACTTTGCGTGCTTGATATTGAGAAACTTTGGCGTTGATTAATTAACCATCAAATGTATGAGATAAACCTGCATTCAACCTATTACCAGGCCCTCTTGAAGAACGGTCTCAACAGGAGGTTTGGATGGGGGGGGGGGCTTAGTTCATCCATGTTTCTAATGGTGTTGAAGCCTGTGAGGACGGCTACAAACTAAGGAGAGAGAAGACACCATTGGTCGCCATTACTCACAGCTTCTCCAGGGCAGCCAGCCCGTAGAAGGAGCCGTTCCTCAGGAGGGAGATCTTGTTGTTGCTCAGGATCCTGTCAGAGAGACAAAGAGAGGAAGAAGAGGTAAGAGGTGAACTCTGAGGAAAAGGCAGCCAGCCTCTGTGTGTGTGTGTGTGTGTGTGTGTGTGTGTGTGTGTGTGTGTGTGTGTGTGTGTGTGTGTGTGTGTGTGTGTGTGTGTGTGTGTGTCAGAAATGTGTTTTGTGCAGCTGTGTGTGTGTGTGGGAGTATGGATGTTTTACTCAAACGTCCAATAAATAATACATTCTGTCAATACGGCTCTTATGGGACTCAGATTTATCAGGGATTAAATCACGGTCATGAATCTCTGTTTCTTTCTTATTTATGGCGCTTTGTGCCATAGATGGCTAACAAACCATTGTTTCTTTACCCCACCACCTTTATCCCTGTAAACCCGTGTCACTGTGTCAGATATTGTCCTGGTTGAAACGCCTAATGGGAAGCCTAATTAGCACAACTCATTCATCTGTCGCTGGCTGCATAACAGCAAGCAGCCGATCAATGAGACTCATTCTGTCTTTGAGTGGCCCTGCTAGCATTAATGATATGCCATGCAGCAGTCCTCAGCCCAGTGCAGTCGGCCTGTTGACATTCGCTACTGTTGCATGATCAAGAGAGGGCAGAACCAAAGAAAGAAAACGGGACTCCCCACTGAGTGTGCAGCCGATAGGCACAACAGAGTCGCACTGGCTCAATACTCCCACACTGAGATATGAGCATGCAACACAGTGGGCCTTAGTTTTCTTTTAACATAACAGCCAAAAATAGTTGGGACTTCAGGCAACAACACACACATATTCATAATGCTGTGCTTGTGAGGACCCTGTGTTGACCTCCATAATAATGAAACAAAAATACAGCTAATACAAAATGGTCATCCAGTTCAGTAGAAGATAATGAGAGATGAGAGAGAGTAAATGCAAGCACATCACGCTAATCCAGCCAACTAATAATGTCTACCATAACATCCAATGACAAGAAGTCTCATAATGGATTTCACAAGTACATCTTTGCACCAAAAAACGACCACAAACGGACCATTGTTTTCAATCCCAATTAAAACATTTCCAGTCATGGCTACAATTGGTTTGCCTATTGTTGGAAGATATTGTTTCCTTCATTGACCGAACATTGTTATTCTAGTTCTGATTAAAGAAAGACGATAGGCTGCATGAGTAAATCAACAACACAGGCACATTCACTTATATAACCGCACAGAGCAAGCTGCTGATTCTTGTACCAGGCTTTTCTCATTAATAAATGAATTAATACATGAATAATATGCACACACTTCGTGACAAGGAACCAAGAATACACACACACACACACCAAAAACTCACTGACAAGAGTATGCACTCACAGAGCCAAACGTACATGGCCCATGAGACACACACACACACACACACACACACACACACACACACACACACACACGGTGTAGATGAACGCTGTAGGTCAAACCCCCGCGTCTCCCGGCTGCGCGCTCCTGTTTTAATAAGGCGGCGCCGCTGCCTCTCATGAGGCAGCCCGCGCGTCAAGGTAGAGACGGGTAATTGGGACGCGTCGTCAGCGCCAGGCAGAAGCCCCTCGTTATCTCTGCCACAAAACAAAGCCCAGAACACGTGATCCCACATTTTAACTGGGCGAACAAATGGCCCCTCGCTTTCACCATGCGTTATGCTCCAGGGGCATCAGGACGACGGGGGCGTCTGATTGGATGTCTAGGATATGATTGCCCCCCCCCCCCCCCGAACATGCAGGGGTTTCGGAGCGCCGAGAGCAGACGTCTGGGGACGACCTTGGTCGTCATCTCGCATAAATATGGAAACGGATCGAAATAGAAATGGACACGGTCCAACGGGTGACACAACCTTTGCATATACTTTTGTTATTCCTCCAAACAACTTTTGTCTCTTGACTTGTCGTAAATCTGTCTGTGTGCACATTCCCCCCCGACCCGGGAACCTTAACCTTCCCTCTGCAGACTGAGTGTGCTGGGAAGAGGAGGCGCAGTGCGGACAGGAAGTAGCCACTCAGGACACAGCCTGCCAGAGACTGACCTAGTGATGTTGGACACAGACCACCCCCCCCTCCCACTCCGAAGACCACACATTTAGATCACATATCACGGACATCCTCAATGTAACAACCATGGACCACTTCCATTATCTCAAATGATTGTCCAGCGTTGGCATGGTGCATTTCCACCACAGGGTACGCTTCGGACCCAGCACGTCTCAGCTCAGTAGTGAGGGTGCGGAATAGCCCAGCTCGGTTACGTGTCGCGTTTCCACCGCCGCCAGTACCCTTATTAGGGTGGGGTTTAAGCCGGACGGCGATAGCCACGGCAGCTACCTAAGCATCATGATCTCATAGCAGCCCGACACAGTGTAGCCTGCTAATAAATCAAAGGAAAAAGAAGAACGTGCACAATGAACAAAGAGCAACAATGTAGGACGTCCAAGAAGGACGGCAAACTTTTGCTCCACATTTTCTTCCATAAACTAAGCTTTCGCCGTTGTCCAGAAATACCTCGCGGGTACCGTGTTTGTTTGTTATTATCTCCCTGCGTGTGTAGCTCAAACTTGCCGGGACCCTTTCAGGCTCTCAGTACCCCAACGGAGTAGTACTGCGAGACGAGAACGATTCAATGCGGCTCAGTCCGGGTCACGCCCACTTTTGGCGGTGGAAACGCGACCCATGCCGCACCTTTGCAGACTGAACCGATGCACCCTGCGGTGGAAATGCGCCATTAGAATTTTCGAACAGGGCCATCCGGTAGTTTTGCTATGCAGAATCCATCCTTGTGATTAATTAGTTGTCATAAAATAGAATATCTTACAACTTTAGGAATGGGTGGAAAAACCGACAAGACTGCAAATCATGCCGACTTTTATGAGGTTGATTCGACATCGATATCCAATCGAGGCCCTGTCCCTTTGCATCCCTCCTCATGATGCCTTGTGAGGAACGGATCATTATATCGGATGGTCTGCAGGTATCTGGATGCTGCATACGGGCATGGTGGAAGCCTACAGCCAGATAGATAACAAAGATATTAAGCCAGCAAGGCAGACCACTGGCCTGAATTATGAATCTGAATATGAATATGAAAAATGAATACACTTTTTTTTTTCAGCGGCGCTGTAACATTGAGATCAAG